>NW_025793831.1:0-6782 GCF_021613505.1 Equus quagga | reverse complement strand
AACCGCTGTGGCTCCCGAGTCATCCCTGCCACTCCCTCCCCACATTCCAAGATCTCCAACCCTCACTCTTACCACCTGTAATATATCTACAGAGCAACAGATGCCTATCTCTAAACTAATAACCCTGTGGATGAAACAGAGTAGGTGATAGAAAATATGTCTATTTTTTTTTAAGATTTTATTTTTTCCTTTTTCTCCCCAAAGTTCCCCAGTACATAGTTGTATATTCTTTGTTGTGTGTCCTTCTAGTTGTGGCACGTGGGACGCCGCCCCAGCGTGGTTTAATGAGCAGTGCCATGTCCGCGCCCAGGATTCAAACCAACGAAACACTGGGCCGCCTGCAGCGGAGCGCGCGAACTTAACCACTCGGCCATGGGGCCAGTCCCGAAAATATGTCTATTTTTATTATTAGTATTGCTAAACCTTATGGGATTCATGCCTGCCTGCCGAGGCACCTCTTTCTGGAAGTTTCCTTGTCTGTCCTGTCCCTCAGCCTGTCACTGTGGTCCTCTCTCCTTGTCCCCAGTCTCAGTAGAGTCTGGGCTTCAATCTCTGTTTTTCCCTTTGCCGTTCTATATGCCGGTTTCCCAGTCTGACCCCTAGTCTCCCGGGGTCCATGATGTGTCCCCACCCCCAGCCCAGCCTTAGGTGGGTTCTCTCATTGATGAGGAGTGTCAGCCCAGACAGCAAGGGTCAGAGGGAGGGGGGCAGAGGTGGGCCAAAGGGTGTGGGCAGAGAGCCAGCAGAGCAACGACTTTGGGCAGCTGGTGGAGGAGAGGGCAGGGAGCAGGGGAAGGGAAGAGCACGTGTGCCAGGAGCAAGGGATGGGGTGGCGAGCGGAGGGGGCAGAAGCCTCAGCTGAACCCACATGCTCAGCCCAGGCCATCTTGGTGCTGGAAGGTGGGTTACTCAGACAAAGTGCGCAAGGGACTGAGGCACCACCGCTCCCCTTGGAGAGACTGCCTCGAGGAGTGGACAGATGTTGGCCTTCAGAACCTGAAAGACCCCAAAACGAAACTGCCTGTGATGGGGAATAAGTGATGGAAATTCCTACCTTTTGTGATACGTATCTGGAAAATCGTATGGGAATAACCTTTGTGGTGTTATGGTGACAAAATGACCTACAAATGAATTCCTCTCTTCTACCACCAATACAGGCACTTTACCCATGGCCACAGCCACCTCTACTGAGCTTTCCTCCAGGGCAGAAGCACCCAAAACTGCCTTCAGTGTCACCACAACCTTGCCATGACACCTAGCATGTCACCTATGCTCACGAGCACACGTCCCACTCCATCTCCTTCCTCTCAACCAGTGTTCCAGGTAAATTTGCAGTCTCCTCTTCCACGGCTGCCAGCAGTCCACGGACGAGGCGGACAGAGGGTAGCACCTCATCTCTAAGGAGCATGACTACACTGCCCACAGCCACAGGATCCACCCAGAACACTCTACCACCCATACATCCACGACCTCCACCACCATGGGACCACTTTCCTTCACTGCAGGCAAGATGCAAACAGCCAAGACAACTGACACAACCACTCATGCTACAACCACCGGGAAAATCACCCTTATGTCCACCAGTGACCTTCCTACAAAGGCTCCCACCACAGGCACCACTGCACCTCCCCCAATCACATCATCCATCACTCCCATGAATGTCACCTCTACTCTGAAATCCACCACCTTTACCCCAGTGATCACCAATATTGGGACATCACCCACGAGTGTGCTTCACTCATCTCCGCCTGCCTCAACCACAGAACCTGCCTCCAGTTTCACCACCATCACTATCCCTCCATCCACCCTGGTTACCACACTGCCTCCAACCCATGCCAAGTCCACCCTGACATCTCCCACTACCACTGTCACCCGGGCCACAACTAAAAGCCCCACTCCCACTCCCACTTTGACCCATGCCATCTCGATGACAGTCACTTTCCCCACTCCCTCAGCTCCTGACACGGCCACGACTTCTACCTCAGACAGGGTAACAACACCCACCCTGACAACACTATACACTAATTCAGAGAGCACTCTTCAAACCTCCAATCCACAGGAAGCACAACCAAGTCAGCCATAACCCCTTCATGTCCTACCACCGATACAAAACAGACATCCACAGTCACAACACCGGTGGTCTTCTATTAGTACAGGTATCCAAACCACAACACTGAACAACCATCACCACCAAGTCTGTGGGCACCACTGGCACCTTGAGCTCCACAACTGACCTCACCTCCACATTCACTGCCTCCAGCCCATCGGCATCACCCACTTCCACTGTCCCTTCATCCTCCACCTCACACAATACAGAAACGACCTTCAGTGTCACCACAACCTCTGCCAGGACACCTAGTCTGTCGCCTATGCTCACAAGCACGCATCCCACTCCATCTCCCTTCCTCTCAGCCAGTGTTCCAGGGACATCCTGAGGTTCCTCTTCCACATAGAACAGCAGTCCAGGAACGAGATGGACAGAGGGTAGCGCCTCATCTGAAACCATCACAATTACACTGCCTGCAATAGCAGGATCCACTCTGGAACCCGCTGTCACCCATACGTATATGACTTACATCACCTGGGTACCACCTGCCTCCTCTGCAGCCATGACTCAAACAGGCAAGATGATCGATACAACTGCTCAAGCCACCGCCACCGAGAAAACCACCCTTATGCCTACCAGTGACCTTCCTACACAGGCTCCCACCAGAGGCACCACTGCACCTCCCCCTATCACATCATCCATCACACCCACGAATGTCGTCTCTTCTCCCGCATCCACCACCTCTACCCCAGTGACCACCAACATCCTGACATCACCCACAAGTGTGCTTCACTCATCTCCGCCTGCCTCAACCACACAACCTGTCTCCACTTTCACCACCATCACTACCCCTCCACCCACCCTGGTTACCACATCGCCTCCAACCCATGCCACATCCACTCTGAGATCTCCCAATACCACTGTCACCCGGGCCACAAGTGAAAGCACCACTCTTCCTGACACTTTGACCCCTGCCACCTCAATCACAGTCACTTCCCCCACTCCCTCTGCTCCTGACACGGCGACGACTTCTACTTCAGACATGGTACCAACTCTCATCCTGACAACACTATACACCACTTCAGAGACCACGTCTTCAAACCACCCGATCCACAGGAATCACAACCACGTCTGCAGTAACACCTTCGCACCCTACCTCTGATGCCAAACTGACATCCCCAGTCACCAGCCCATCTTCTTTTAGTACAGGTATCCCAACCACAACACTGACAACCATCAGCTCCATGTCTGTGGGCACCACTGGCTTTTTTTTTTTAATTTTTAATTTTTTTAAAAAGATTTTATTTTTTTCCTTTTTCTTCCCAAAGCCCCCCGGTACATAGTTGTATATTCTTAGTTGTGGGTCCTTCTAGTTGTGGCATGTGGGATGCCACCTCAGCATGGCCAGATGAGCAGTGCCATGCTTGCGCCCAGGATTCGAACCAGCGAAACACCAGGCCGCCGCATCGAAGCACGCGAACTTAACCACTCCGCCACAAGGCTGGCTCCCTGGCTTCTTGACCATTACAACCACATTCACCTCCACATTCACAGCCTCCAGCACATCGGCATCACCCACTTCCACTGTCCTTTCATCCCTCACCTCCCACAATACAGAAATGACCTTCAGTGTCACCACAACCTCTGCCGTGACACCTAGCATGTCGCCTATGCTCACTTGCACGCATCCCACTCCATCTCTCTCCCTCTCAACATGTGTTCCAGGTACATCTGCAGGATCCTCTTCCTCATTTCCCAGTAGTCCAAGGACAAGGCAGACAGAAGGTACCACCTCATCCGCAAGCAGCACAATTACACTGCCTATACCCACAGGATCCACCCCGGAACCCCCTATACTATTTCCACGGCCAGGGTAATGCCCTCCTCCGCTGCAGCCATGACTCAAACAGGCAAGATGACCAATACAACCGATCATGCCACCTCCACCAAGAAAACCACGCTTATGCCTACCAGTGACCTTCGTACACAAGCTCTCACCAGAGGCACCACTACACCTCCCCTGTAACGTCATCCATCACTCTCATGATTGTCGTCTCTTCCCCAACATCCACCACCTCTACTCTGGTGACCACCAACATGTGCACACCACCCACGAGTGCACTTTTGTCAACTCTGCCTGCCCCAACCACAGAACCAGTCTCCACGTTGACCACCATCACTACCTCTCCATCCACCCTGGTTACCACACTGCCTCCATGCCACACCACATCCACCCTGACATCTCCCACTACCACTGTCACATGGAGCACAACTGAAAGCACCACTCCCACTGACACTTCAACCCCTGCCAAATCAATCACAGTCACTTCCCCCACTTCCTCAGCTGTGGACACGGCCATGACTTCTACCTCACACATTGTAAAAACACTCACCCTGACAACACTACCCACTACCTCAGAGGCCACTTCTTCAAACCTCCCGTCCACAGGAAACACAACCACATCTGCGGTAACCCCATCGTGCCCTCTCTCTGATACCAAACACAGACCCACAAGCACAACCATATCTTCTGTTAGCACTGGTATCCCAACAACAACATCCACCATCACCCCCATGTCTCTGGGCACTACTGGCTCCTGGACCACCGTAAGTGACCTCACCTCTACATTCACTTTCTCCAATATGTTGATGTCACCCACTTCCACTGTCCATTCATCCTCCACCTCACACAGTACAGAAACGACCTTCAGTGTCACCATCACTTCTGACACAACACCTAGCATATCACCTATGCTCACGAGCACACATCCCACTCCATCTCCCTCCCTCTCAAGAAGTGTTCCAGGTACATCTGCAGGCTCCTCTTCCACATCTACCCTTAGTCCGGGGATAACGCTACGGAAGATATCACCTCATCTGCAAGTAGCACAATTACACTGCGTACAACCACAGGATCAACCCCGGTACACACTATGACCCATACATTCACAACCTCAACAACCATGGGATCACCCTCCTCCACTCCACCCACGATGCAAACAGCCAAGATGACCTACACAACCGCTCATGCCACAACCACCAGGAAAATCACCCTTATGCCCACCAGTGACCTTCTCACACAAGCTCCCAATACAGGCACCGCTGCTCTTCCCCCGTTTACGTCATCAGTCACTCCCACGAATGTCGTCTCTTCACCAACATCCACCACCTCTACCCCCATGATCATCAACATCCTGACACCACCCATGAGTGTGCTTATATCATCTCCACCTCCCCCAACCACAGAACCAGACTTCCCTTTGACCACCAGCAATATCCGTCCATCCACCCTTGTTACTACACTGCCCACAACCCATGCCACATCCCCCCTGACATCTCCCACTACCTCTGTCACCCTGGCCATAACTGGAAGTAGCACTCCCACTGACACCTCACCCCCTGCCACCTTGGTCACTGGTAATTCTGCCAGTGCCTCAACTACAGACTTAGACACTACTGCTACTGTACGCGTTCTAACAACAGCCACCTCGACAATACCACAGATTCCTTCTAGTGTTTCTCCCACACCATCCTCCTCTGCTTTGAATACACATACAAATGCCATAAGTACCCCTTCAGTACCATCATCCTTTCTTCTGCCTGCACAGCAAAAACATCCTCTAC
Source organism: Equus quagga (assembly GCF_021613505.1). Taxonomy (NCBI): domain Eukaryota; kingdom Metazoa; phylum Chordata; class Mammalia; order Perissodactyla; family Equidae; genus Equus; species Equus quagga. The sequence goes on along the minus strand of NW_025793831.1, from coordinate 1,111 downwards.
TCTGTCTTCCAGCAGAGTAAGTTCAGAGTTCACCCCTAGCTCTCTTCCTCCATCCCCTGCCCATCTCCAGTACAGAAAATACAAGGTCTTCTCCCGTCACCACTTTTTCTACTCCCTCTTTGTCTGCTACTACAAGCTTTTCTACAACCCAGACTCCTGTGATCCCTATTCTTACCGAAACAACCATCACTCCTACTATCTTTAGTTCTTCCACCGCCCCATGTCCAGAAAGTATATCAGTTACGACAGTGCCTGCTTCTTCCACTACTCCATGTGTGGAAATGGATCCAACTCATGAAGTTACCTTTACGCCCACCATCTCATTATCAGTCATTCCCTCTACCACTGAGAAGGTCACCCTTCCTGGACCCACCAGTATGACTACTGTCTTTCCTACACCTCTGGACACTTCTACTTCAGTTCTCGAAACTGGTCCCACCAACCTCATAAGTGATGCTCCTAGTTCTATCAGCACTGGGACTGTCCCCGTCAACACAGTTTTGACAAGCACACAAAGACCCCCTGCTGGGACTTGGATGAGCACCAACTCTGTGACCATGCAAGTACGTCCGGCTTCACTAGCCTCCCACAGACCACCAAACCAAGCAGCAGCGTTCCAACTGCTGTGACCTCTTCAAGCAACTTGACTGGCTCCACCTCACCCACTACCCAGACTCCAAGAACACCGGCAACCACCCCTCAAACTGTTACCACCCTTAGATCACCAAGTACAGCTTCCACCACTACTCAGATGACCACAACTTCGAGCACTGCTCAGGTGAACACCACCCCAGGTTGGACCTCCTACCTCCATGTTCCCTCTCCTGCTAAATTCCTGTGTCATCAAGGTCAGGCCCTATCGTGAACTTCCCTTTCTTCTCATGCTGCCCAGGCACCTGTGAGAATGATGGCACATGGATTCAGGACTGCTGCCTCTGACCCCTGGGGTTCTCTGGAACTGCTGTCAGCGCCAGGGCAGCATGTGACAGTACGAGGGTCAATGGGATGGCCTCAGGAGTGTCTGCCCCAGCACCTTCTATGGATTCCACTGCGAGTTTGCCGTGGAACAGATGGATTTGGGTGAGTTTCCGGGGCCCTGTCCTCTGCACTG
>NW_025793830.1:0-26116 GCF_021613505.1 Equus quagga | reverse complement strand
CCCAACTGTGCACCCCAGTGAGTAAGAAAAGATGTGTTCTAAAAACTATGCAGACAGCTACCTTTCTGCTACACGGATCTCTCCTGGTCTGTGTTTGCTCACACTACTTTTTTATACAAATGTGATATAACTACACTGAAGAAGTCTGGAGAAAAGAAAATAATAGGATCAAAACAAAATATAAAAAGATGAGAATATTAAGACTTAGTTATTTATTTTCAGTGTAGTGGAAATGTGTTCACAGTGACCTTGTTATATGAAGGAATTCTCATATTTGGATACTGGAACTGAAAAGATGAAAAAAGAGCTGCTTCTTGCAAAATTGGTCAGGGCATGTGGGGACATTTAAGACAGGAGGCGACCCTCTACTCTGGATGACTGTCATGTCCCATGCCTGGGAAGTTCCACCAGATCATCATACATACGAAATATATAAGGATAAATATGACAGAGTATGGAAACGTTATGCCCTGGAAACCATAAAAATTCCTTAGAGAAATTAAAAGTTTAAATAATATAGAGATACGTCCAGTTTATGAATCAAAAATTCAACGTGGTGGAGACATAATTCTTCCAAACTGATTAATACGATCATTGCAATAACTTTGGGTAAACTAAACTTGCAGTGGTGGGGAACTTCACACAAAATATTAGAAACACTAAGAAAATACGTAACCTTCATTTAGCCCTGGGAGAATCCTGCTCTGTGGCCCCTGCCCTGCCTGTGTCTGAGGAAGGGGAGGCGCAGGAAGGAGATTAGAAGGTTGAGGAACCAAATCAAGGTAAGGTAGGGAGAGCAGCTTGATCAGGGAAGAGGCACAAGCCGGGGGGTCGCTGCTCTGAGGGCCGAGGGGCAGAGGGTGGGTGCAGCAGGCCTGGGCAGGTGCCACTGAGGGATGAGGCTGTGCTGTCACCTGTAATGTGCACCTGGAGAGACATGTTTGTGATTGTTACCTCACCCCAGTGAAGGCCCCTTTGACCTGTGACCTGATGGAGGAGAGTCAGGACAATAAAGGGTCTATATTGAGCAGGCAGCTTGGGATTTCAGGGGCTCTGACTGTATAAGAGTTACACATGGAAATTGCATCCATAATTCCTGGGAAGACAATCTGAAGACCCTTCTCATGAAGTAGATGAAGAGCTGCCTCACTCTGTCTAGGAAAACGGGTGGGGGTGTCCCTGCAGCACATGGTGTGGTCTGCCAGTCTTGTGGGTGTATATAGAGTGGGAAGTCATGCCTATTGGGAAGATCTGGTATTCCCTGACCTATGCATGCTTGAGACTCAGACCTCTCAGGGCCTTTGTAGGACTCAGGGCACAGAATTCCTCATCCTCCAAATCATCAAAGATTGTTCCACAGAACAGGACCCAGGAAGGGGCCAAAAAACCAAAGTGGATGCTGTAGATACGGAGTAGAGGAAGGGATGTGAGGCGTCTCTGCCTTAGCTCTGGGGCCAGAGGAATAGAGTTGTAGGTTGTCTACACAAAATCCTGGATTCCCCTCTTCTCACTGACCTTAAACACCACACAGGTACAGGGTCCTGACTCTCATGCTCGTGAGGCCCCCTCCCTAGCTCTGCCCCACTCTCTCCACCATGTGGACTCTCCCTTGTGCTCACAGGTCTCTGCAAGGCTCCCCACCCACCCAGCCTCCTCCAGGGCCTGGGACTCCAGGACAAAAAGCTGATGTCTACTGCCCTGGGAGAAGCAACGAGTGGCTAGAACAGTGTAATTTAGACAACCAGGACTAGAGATCTCAAATCCCAGGACATCAAATCTCTGGACACATTAAAACAACCACGTTCTCTTGGCATCTTGGTTCACTTTCCTCCATGTCACCAGTAACAGCTCTTGATCATAATTAAGTATGAAGTTGAACATTATTGACCAGTTCTTCCCAGAGGTCCCAGTCCTCTTTCAGTCCCCAGGCCACGAGAATGACAATCAACTTCTGTGACACCAGAGCCAATCTCATCCATCCAGCAGTGTCAGGTTGAGATGGACTTTTGTGCTGTTCTTCTTTATTTCGGAGTGTCTCCTCATTTGGTCAAGTGAGGAATGAAAAGTGAGTCAGAAGCTGGCCTCCCTGGAGTCTTCCCCTCTTCACACAGCGCAGGAACAGCCAAGACTTTCTTGTCAGTTTATATTTGGATTTTCTCATTCCCATAGTGGTGACTCTCTTCTTTTTGAAATTTCTCCCTCACTTACGAACCTCTCTGCCAATCTCAAAACATGCGCTCTGAATCCTCAAGGGAATTAGGCTGTAGACAAAGTGAGCAGGGACCGCAAATCCCACCCCCCTCTATGTTTTATATCTTGTAGATTCCTGCTTCCAGGCTGTGCTGACATGTTCACCCATGGTGTTGTTCTGAGGAACAGGATCATCTGCAGCAGAAAAAGGAGGTCCACAGAGATGAAGAGTGTGGTCTGTCAACAGAAGCATCCAGGCAGAATCCCTAGAAACGTGGTCCTGGGAGTTCTTGTCTCAGCCATTTGAGATGGAAGCTTTGGCTTCAGGTCTGGCAAGGAATGCTTCCCGAGGGTCTCTGAGATCCTGTCCTAAGACAAGACTGACCATTGGGCCAAGACATGGGTGCTCTTGACACAGTGCTCCAGCTCTGTGAGGAATCAAGGTGCAGCCCCTCCCCCTCCCTCTGGGGGACCATCACTCTCTGGTCACTTCCTGCATCTAACTTCACATCAAGGGTGAGTCGGCAGTGTGCTCCAATTTATCCACACTTCATATAAGCACTCCTATGAGTCAAAGGAGCAGGAGTTGTACAGAAATCCATGAGCCATTGAGTATTACATCTGAAGAATTGCACACTCACTGAAACTTGAGCTGTGGAGTCCATTCCAATTTGTGTGTGATTACTAGTGCCACCGAAAGAGTTTGCTTATTATCACCCAAGCAGAGGAAGGACTATTCTCCTCTGTCAGTTTTCCTACTAAATGATCATAATGAATCATTCTCCAGACTCGATTGAGTCACATTTGCCCCAAGTTGTCACAGTTACACATGATCTTGAATTCAAGTGCTACAGAGTCTCCATTTCTCTCTATTTATCCTAGAAATCTACCTAAATTCAAGAATGGTGCTTTCCTCAGAGGTAGGTGCTAACCAGACAGCTGGGAAACCACTCAGTGGGCTCAAGAGGACTTGGGCAAACTGATGTGTGACTTCTTTACCTGTGAGGCCCCCATTATCTTATGAGCTATTGGGTCTGGCTGCCTGACTACGTTCCTTGAAATTTGTGTCATCTGTTTTTCCTGTGCAATCCTAGTCCAAGTGATGCAGGTTGGGCCTGATAGACAATGGAGAGCCAGATTGCATTCCCAAGGAGGAAGTGGGCTCCCAGGAACATCTGTCCAGAGGAAAGACAGCTTGTGGGCAGAATTCCCACAGGGCCACCTCAGGAGATGAAGCTCTGTGGTGGCTCCAGAATGTCATGGGATCTTTCCCTCCCAGTCTCTTATACAGGGTCCTTTGTGGGATTTTAGGGAAAGGAGCCCCTGGGGTCACACAGGACCTGCCTCCTCCTCAGTTCCACAGGAACAGGTGCTTTGACCCCAGACTCCCCATCCTCTGTCTCAGTGTATTGGTCTCTTGGGCAGAAGGTCACCACTTACTGCTCTGGAAGCCTGTGTCATGTGGGTTGTTCTGGCTCCCAGACAGAGGCCCCATAAACATGATGATTGATAGTACTTAGGACACAGCCTGAGAGGGAGGCGGATGCTCTCTCAGACCTGGGCTGTGGCCTCAGAGCTCACAAGGTGCTCTTCACCCAAGGTGGGTGGGTCAAGACCTCCTCTCTGCTCCCCTTCTTCCACCCACTGCTCCTTTCTTACTAACTGTCACCAGCACAAGTCACAGTTAGTGACTGGTCACTCCTTGAGGAGATCTCTGCTGTCGCTTCTGCACCAGCACCAGAGAGTGTCTAAGGCCGTAACATTCATTTGGGCCGTTAAGAATGTCTACTGTTCACTCTCATCAATGCCAAGTCCTGGCCACTGATATCACCTTTTTTGTTGCAGTTTTAATCCTTACCGAACAAGGTTGAATCATAATACAGATAAAGGTCACTTTGGCTGTTCCTCATCTTTGCAGAAACACCTCCTTTCACCACTCCATCAACTAAGATGTTTATGGAAATTTTCATGTGTCTAAACACAAAAAATAAAAAAGAAATAAATTGGAACCATTTCATCTCTGAAAGCTTGCTTGATGTTTCCTGTGAAACTCTCTGTGTCTCATATCATTCTGGGGAGTATTTCTCTAATAGCAATCTTTATAATTTCTAAAGAAATTGGTACATTTACTTACTCTGTCTCTAATGGATCAAATTTGTGTCTTCCTGGGAAAGGATGCATTTTATGTATTTTTTAATAAAAGATATATTTTAGAATTTTTATCATTTCTCATTTTTTCCACATGATACCAGCAGGGGTCACTGTGGGACTGCCCTGTGGTCCTTACAAGCTTACTCATGAGAACTAGGGGCTGGTGTGATGTCAGGGAGAAGGGGAGGAAAATGCGGAGCTTGCTCCGGGAATTTGGACGAAGTAGGTCTTGTGGATGTGACTTTCCTACAGCTGATCCCACTCAGGCCTCATGGGAAGCCGTGTGGGTGGGTGTTCCTGAGCCCACAGGGACAGGTTTGGGTTGTTCTCTCTTCATATATTTCTGTGGCCCTTTCCAACTAGAAAAGGTATAGGAGAGGTTCAGTTGAATATGAGGGACCAGAAACTCCTCAATATGTGCATGAAGTAGTTCCAGCCTGTGAAGCTCTTTAGAAGGACCCAAATGATCTCTTGTAATGAGAAACACTGTAGGTTGTCATGGAAACCCAAATACCAAGGAGCCCCAGGCAGAGCCCCTAAGTTTGTGACCTAGAACAGCAGTGATGGGCCTTCAGGGGGTCCAGATCAATCTTCAGATCCGGGTCTGTCAACCTTACCTCCTCAACCAGCCTGACGATGAGGCTGATTGTCATTGTCAAACAGCTGCATACAACCTCCATGCCATTCCCGGTCCATGGGAAGTGAAACAAGGATCTGCCTTCCACTCTCCAGTCTGAACTAACTCTCCTCTGTCCCTGCCTGTGGCCAACACCAGCCCAGGTTTTGGCTTCTGCTGTCACTTGTGCAACTAAAACCAGAGAGAATGATGCTTTTGAGTCACTCTACATTTATCAATGCAATGAAGACAACCCAGTTAACTACCGGTTTTCCAAAGCAAGAAAATCACTTTGTCACCAGAACTTACAATCACACCTCCCTGTCTCATGCTGGGTAGGATGAAATGGAGAAGAGATGTCCAGCAAGTGTGACCCCAGACACCCAGGTCCTCATCTGCACAATCCCCTACATGTCCCAAGAGCCTGGCCCTTGCTTTGCTGGTCATTCCCTGAGCTCTGAAACCTTCACAAAGCAGAGCTTCTCTTCTTCTCTTCAGATCGCATCCTCGAGGAACTCTTGGATTCCAGGTGCAGGAGAGGGCTCTTCCCGTTAAGGACCTGGCTCTCAGGCCCATCACTGCCTCACTTTCCCAAGTTTAATCCAGCAAATCTTAATTGTTTTGCAGTTATAGTTATTTTTTGTTTATTTTTTGGGGGGGCAGGAGGATATTTGAAAGTGGTTTAGTTCTTTGGACCTAGTCTATGACCCAACCCTCATTATCACAGAGAACCCTGATATTACAGGGAAATTTCCAGAAAGCCCTGTTCTTTCTCCAATGTCAGCATATGGAGTAGATACCAAATAAACCTGATCAGGGACCAGTGTGGGTTGGGTGACAGATCCTGATGCCACTAAGTCAAGGAAGGAGGATGAATCTCAGAAAAAGACAGATGTTCATAGTAATGTTTTACTCACCGATCTTCAGACTGAAAACAATGATAAAACTAAGCTAAAATAGTAAAAACAACCATAAATATATCATAAGATTCAGAAGACAAAATAATAAATCTCCAGAATAACAATAAAGGGCAAATAAGCCCAGAGCGGTCAGCAGGAGGGAGGACACATTTTCCCTGATAGCGTTGTATTCTAGTGGCCAAGAGAGACGTCTACCAGCAGTACTTGTGCAGTGGGGGTGAGGGGTCTAACAGGAGTCCCTCACAACAACAGCAGCAACAGTAGCAGTGACAAGAACAACATAATCAGCCTGCCAGGGTATCCTATATGGATTTTTGGTCCTCATGAAACAACAGATTCATTGTAGGATTTCAGGTCTTGATCTTGGTTTAACATGGTCCTCCACTAATAGAGACCCCAGGCACATGGCAGAAGCAAAGTTATGTGTCAGTTAATCCTGAAATATCGAGGAACATAAGGACTGTGCAATACATCCTGTATGTAGCTGCCTGGAAGTCTTTAGTTATCTGGAGACAATTAATGTCTCACCCTCTATCTCTGTGAAGAGACCTACTCATTGAATGATTCTGGATAGTGACATCACAGAGATCCATGTGCAACATCAGGATACCCTCCAGGAGTGCTTGGTGGAGTCAGAGGGTCTTGTGGCTCCTGGATCTGAGATCAGCAGGGGTGCTGTTGGATGGGTCCTGAGAGGGCAGTGTTCTGGACAAGGCAGGCACAGAGAATGCTCTACAGGCTCTTTCATACTGGGGCAAACAGTGTCCTCACTGAAGTGTGGCTCTTCTGTACCCTTGTTCATTTGTATGGTCAAAAACAAGATTCTATTACACACTACAGAGAACATGGTCTATACCATAAAGCCACCTCCTCCCAATTTGTGCTCCCAAAGTCTGCCCTTCACAGAAAAACATTATCTGAGTGTCTCACATTTATCAGATATTTCTCAAGTTCAGGGTGGGCTGCCATGGGGAGAGTCAATGCTGGGTCGGGGAAAAACAAGGGACACACACAGAGTGCAGCGGGGTCTGACTCATGATAGCCCACTATTCAGGGGTCGATCCATCCACACTATTCACTGAACAGCAATTGTATCCTGGGCTTGGGTGGGAGATACGATCCATTAGAGGATTTGACAAAGAAGATCAGGAATCTGATTAATTTATGAAGTCCAGCTGTTCATAGAAGATGAATGAGGAGGTGGTGAGAGTGACAACAGCGGCCTGTTGGGCTTTGTGGATTTGGTACGAAGATCACACTACAGTCCTGGATGCAGGATGGAGCAGTTGAGGTGGAGAAGGTTGGTCAGACGCCCCATGTTTTTTGGAGGTAAGGAAGGGGACGTAGGCAAGAGGTTTGGAGGCTGGTCCTTGGAGACTGGTTGGAATGTGTGTTAGCTGCACCTCCTGGATGAAGGTCTATGGACACAGGTGTTGGGTTGAGGTCCTGAGCTCATCCTTGTGATGGAAATATAGACAGCAGCCTTCCTGCCTTGTTCAGTGGTGACAGGAATGTTGTAATTTTCAACTGTGTGATCTCAATGGACTTCACTCCTTCTCTGAGATTTATTGGAGTTGTCCATTCTCCATGATCTCGCATGTCCCCAGGCTGATACAACACATGGGTCAAAAATGCCCCTGCAGTCCCAGCCATCACAGCCACACAATAAACCCTCCTGAATGAGAGACATTGCCCTCCCTCATCCATTGAACAGGAATCTCAGACTTCACGAGGATGGGACCAGATGACTCACCCTATCTCCTCTGACTCCATCATGGTGAGCAGGGAGGGGATTGTCTGATTGGTTTGGAAAATGAAAGCCCTGTCCCTGCAGCTGGAGCTGGGGTGAATCACATGCTCACCACATGACTGGGAGATTAGGGGTCTGAGAGGAGAGGAAAGGGCAGAGGTTGCCTTCAGTTGTCCCAGCATGTGCGTCACTCTGCTCTCCACCCTCGTCATTAGTTCTTGTTGGGTCTTCTACTGTGCACACTGGGAGCTGGGCAGGGGACACAGACCAGGGGCACCTGTCTCATAACACTCTGCTTCTGGCGCCCTGATCTTTCTAATGTTCTGCAAAGGATCAGTCTCAGGTGAAATGACACCCACTCTAATCAGTGAGGCCCCAGGCTGAAATTCAATAGTCTCCAGAGAGAGAGAGAAAGAAGCAAAACTCCCTCATGAGGACGTCCTCTTCCCAGAGGGAGTGAGAAGGGTGATTACGTCTCAAGAACCAACACTAGTGGCCATTGCCTGCCATCGCCTGGGCTCCTCCTCTGCAACTGCCTCCTCTCTCGGGTGAGGACCAGTCCCGGAGGCCCGGCTCATGGATGTCTAGAGACACACTCCAGTCCAGATCCCTTCTGTCCCATTCCCCAATAGAGTGATTGCTCAGGTCACTGAGGGCTCATTGCTGAGATTCTCCCCCTCACAGGGCCCAGGTCTCAGGGGCTCTGTCCCAGTTACCTTCCTCTTCTGTGTCCTTGAGCTGGGATCAGAGTTAGCCTGACTCACAAAAGTAAACACCTGACTCTCATACAAGTAGAGAATGAGCCATGTAAAATGTTTTGTTCAACTCATACATTAGTGAGGAGAGCAGTGAACGGTAACGACTGGGCAAAGAGAAGAGTGTAGCAAAAATCAAAGTACTTACATTCCACCAGGAATAGAACCTTTGAAGCAAAGTTTTGGAGTGTTGGAGACACGCTGCTTAATCTCTAAAAATGAAGAGATCACATAAGAGGACAAGAATCTGTCTCTTGCACAGAAGGGGACCTACCTCCATGGGGCTGGTCACTGCTCTGCACTTGATCCTGATCTAAGAGGAGTTTGATAAGAGACACCCCCTCAGTCCTGACCACTGAACAGCTAAAGGAGTTGTGGCCAGACTCAGGCCAAGGAGTCTGTGTAGAGACTGCCCAGAGGTGATGTGGAGGCTACACAAGGGGCCACCTGGTCTGACTCTAAGGCAGGTGGACAGTGTACAGAGCAGTGCGGATGCAGGAAAGGTTTCTGATGGGCTTTGGTCACCCTGTGACATAATTGTGGGCTGGGTCTGGACACTAGGGGGCGTTCAGTGCTCATTCCTGAGGTTTCTGGGGGTGATCACAGCTGGGACCAGCCACCTGGCATTTCCTGGTGCCCTATGCTCAGGGCTCATGCCTGTGAACGCCCCACCCCCTGGCCACCCTTGCACAGTGAGACCTGACCCAAGTCCCAGTGAGGGATCAGAAAGTTGGGGGGGGGGTTCTGATTTGCATGTGTGGGCCCTCCCTCTTTCAGAGTATGAAGAGGGGATGGGAGAGATTTGGGGGAAGCTCTGCTTCAGCTGTGGGGCACAGAAGGCAGGATTCGGTGATGATCTCCACCATGGCCTGGTCCCCTCTCCTTCTCACCTTCATCGCTCTCTGCACAGGTGACTACATATGGGGATGAGGGAGGGGGCCCTGGGAAGATGTGTGGGACCCTACTTTCTCTTGTCTCTAGACTCCAGAATCACCATCTCTGTGTCTCTCTCACTTCCAGGATCCTGGACCCAGTCTGCGACTCAGCCCCCCTCAGTGTCTGGGACCCTGGGCCAGACAGTCACCATCTCCTGCTCTGGAAGCAGCTCCAACATTGGGTATAGTAGTAGTTATGTGAGCTGGTACCAACAGATCCCAGGAACAGCCCCCAAAACCCTCATCTATTATGCCACTAGTAGAGTGTCCGGGGTCCCTGATCGATTCTCTGGCTCCAGATCTGGCAACACAGCCACCCTGACCATCACTGGGCTCCAGGCTGAGGACGAGGCTGATTATTACTGCTCAGCAGCAGACAGCAGCCTGAGGAGTGACACAGTGCTGCAGGCCCGTGGGGAAGTGAGACAAAAACCTGCTGTCCCCTCAGCCATGGGGCTTCCCTGCACAGTCCCCAGTCCTCGGCCACGTCAGCTGTTTCCTGTTTGTTTGGCCAAAAGCAGTTCTGACACTCGATCCAGGGAACTTAGTCTAGATGATATGTCCTCATCCTCTCAACTTCTGCCTCCACTGCTTGTCCTTGGTTTCAATCCTTTGTCTCTTTTTCTCTAATGGAGCAGACATTCCTGGACACTGGTGCAGGCTGCCCTGGGGACAGAGTCCACCAGGGGTGTGTGAGTCTGCCAGGGCTGCCATGACCTAACACCACAGATGGGGTGGCTTAACCAGCAGAAATGTCTTCTCTCACAGTTCTGTGGACTGGAAGTCCAAGATCAAGGTTCTGGCAGGTTTGGTTTCTTCTTGGCCCGCAGATGGCTGCCTCCTCATTGTGTCCTCACAGGCCTTTCTCTATGCACTCACCCCTGGATTCTCTTCCTCTTCTTCTTCTTTTTTTTGGGGGGGGAAGATTAGCCCTGAGCTAACATCTTCTGCCAATCCTCCTCTTTTCTCTGAGGAAGACTGGCCCTGAGCTAACATCCATGCCCATCTTCCTCTACTTTATACATGGGACACCTACTGCAGAATGGTTTTTTGCGAAGCAGTGCCATGACCACACCTGGGATCTGAACCTGTGAACCCCGGGCCACCGAGAAGCAGAAAGTGTGAACTTAACCTCTGTGCCACCGGGCCTGTCCCTCTTCCTCTTATAAAGACACCAGCCCTACTTGCCAGGGCACCACCCTTATGACTTCATTTACCTTAATTACCTCCTGCAATGCTTTATCTCCAAAGATAGTCACAACAGGGTTAGGGTCTCAACCTAGGATTTTGAGGGACACAGTTCAGTCCATATCGGGGAGACAGGGAAGAACCCCGGAGACAAAGTCCAGCTGTGTTTGACTCAGGCTAGTTGATTCTCCAGATTATGTGCATCCACACCATTTACTGAACACCTACTATGGGTCAGAGTTGGGTGTAGGGGCTCAGGATAGTAGGTGGACAAGACAGGAAGTGTTCCCATGCTCCGTGTGGTGACAACGTCTGGGGGAAGAGAGAGCACAAACAAGCAAAATATGCTGTACAGGAAAGATGTCCTTGGAGAGTAAGGAGGAGTGAGCGTGGTGGGGTGCAGATGGGAGCATTAGAGGGGTTGTCAGGGGATCAACAGAATCTGAGTTAAGTATATGAGGCCCAGGTGCTGCATAGAAAATGAAGGAGAAGCAGGTTTGAATGTAGGTGGGGACTAGGTAGGAACTGTGGATGATACAAATGGCAGACTATGAGTCTGGTTAACCCGTGAAGCAGGTGGCATAGAGGAGAAAGTTCAGATTCCCCATGTCTTGGAGGAAGGAGGTGTTGAAGGATGGGGTTGGGAAAAAGAGGAACTGAGGCTGGGCTCTTGGGAACAGTGTGGGTGGTGGGTGCGTCAATCAATTAAGACAATGTGGTAACCCCACCTAGTTGAGACAGGATTATTTGAAGCTCACATTTTCAGGAGATACGATCAGCTCTGACAAATGGGACTGCTTATTAGACATTCTAGGAGGGCACATCTCTAGTTTACTCTCATCTTACATTTGATGAAAACTTCACCTGTGCCTGTTAAATTTCAGCACATTTTTAGAGCAACAGAACATGAAGTTCATGAAGAACATGAACAGAACATGAAGGATGAAGTCAGTCCCCTCATTCGCGATGCTGCCTTCATATTAGAAACTGTCGACTTTTTGAAAAATTTTTATTTTGGTTGTTTAAATTTTTTTTGAGGAAGATTAGCCCTCAGCTAACTGCTGCCAATCCTCCTCTTTTTTTCTGAGGAAGACTGGTCCTGAGCTCACATCCGTGCCCATCTTCCTCTACCTTATACGTGGGACACCTACCACAGCACGGCTTGCCAAGCGATACCATGTCCGCACCTGGGATCCGAACCAGTGAACCCGGGCCGCCAAAACGGAACATGAGCACTTAACTGCTGCGCCACTGGGCCAGCTCCTGTCCACTTTTTAAAAGCATGAAAATGATGCTTTCTACCAGATTACTTACTCTGAACATCAGGAGAGGGATTTTGTAATGGTTTCATGTTTAAATGCTTCCAGAGGGTTATTTTATGCGAAAATGATTGATAACTCCTACTTGGCTTCTCTTCTCATTTTCTTGAGGAAGAAAATTGGCCGAGAAGACAGGACAGGCTGAAGAGGCTGAGACTTGACTCCAAATGGGACCTCAGGCCTCAGGTCTGCTCTCCCACAGGCGGATGGTCCACACCTCCTGATCCCAGTCATCCCCTGTGGGGGCTGGAAGGCTGTGCTGGGAAGCAGGTGTTAAGATGGGGTCATGTCCCAGGCAAGCAGAGTCTAGTAGGAGAAATCAAGAAAACTCTCCTAGAAACCAAAGTGTGATGGACGCAACTAAAGGAAGACAACCCCACAGAGCAGTGATGAGAAGGCCTTCGGCAATGTTTTACCCTAGAATAAAGAGGAAATAGTGAGATATTTTGATAAAATATGTATTTCTGGCTATCACTAGGTATTAAGTTCATTCAGAAAGTATAACTTTCCAGAAGTTAGTCAGTTCCTTCGTGTGTTAAACATGTATGAGCTAAGTTAAGTGGAAAGCTGCACTGAGCCAGGCACAGGGACACCTGTCATGCAGGAGAGAACCTTGTCCTGCAGGGGCTCCCAGACTGGGTGCTTAATAGCCTTTGATCTGGAAAATTCTTTCAGAGGAAGGACGAACAGAGGGGCACTGTGCTCCTGCTTTAGAATCATTTAGTCCAGGGTTGGCTAGAAAGTTTGGGCTGTGGCCTGGACTCCACTCTTACTCCTCGCCCTCTTCATTAGCTGCTCAGGTCAGGATGCTCCTCAGCATCCTGATTCCCCAGCTCAGTGAAACCACCTCCCAACCCCATGCAGGAAATGTCCTTCCCTTTTGTCCTTCCTCCAGGACATAACAGGTGTCCGTATTTCCAGAGTCCCTCTCCCAGCCTGTGCTGACTCAGTTGCCACCTGCAACTGCCTCCCTGGGAGCCTGGGCCGAGATCACCTGCATCCGGAGCAGGGAGCACAGCACCGACAGGTCTCCATCGTATCTGCAGCAGACGGGGAAGGTCCTCAGTTTGTGACATGGCTTAAAAGTGACAGGGGCAACAGCAAGCGTTATGGGATCCCAAGTCACTCCCCAGGCTCCAGCTCTGGGGCTGGCCACTATTTACCCATTTGCAAAGTCCGGTCTGAGGTTGAAGCTGACTCCATCCGTGGAATAGCTCACAGTGCTGGAGTGTCATTTGGATGGAGCACAGTGACCCAGGTGAATGGGGAAGTGGGAAGAAACTGTTTTTTCTTCCTGCTACCAAGGCTGCCACATGGCTGTCAGGAAGAGTGTCTGGTGTCCTGAACCATCAAGAATGTTGGACATTTTCTTGTAATTTATCAAGGGAAGAGCCAGACATAAAGCTACTCCTACTTTGAGGTCCCCGGGCAGTAGGGGTCTGCACGCAGCAGGCCGGCTACCAGGTGGATAGACGGGTGTGGCTCCCTCCTGGGCACTGGACAGTTCCCTTGTTGGGCAGGGTTGGCCCTGGACCAGGTCTGATAAGGGCTGTACTGAGACAGAAGTCTGTTTCAGGGTCCGCAGGTGGTACTAGTCTGAAGGCCTCCTTCTTGCGGCTTGGATGGGGCTGTGCCCAGCCCATTTCCTGCCCACAGACCACTCAGCACGGGTCTGGAGTCAGGGCACTGACCTGCCTCAAGCTTCCAAGTCAGACTGAGGTCAGCGGGCCTGCCTCCAGGTGCACTGATGGGCATGTGTCTTGTCTGGTTCCTGGATGGGCAGGACTGCTCCTGGGACTGTGGCTAATAGGGGCTGGAACTGGACCACGGGCTGCTTCAGGGTTCACAGCCAGAGACACGGTTGTCAGGGCTGCTAACTGAGGCGTGGGCAGGAGTGACTCCTGCTGGGTCTCTGGCCAAGGGGTGCAGGTGGCAGGAAGAAGGAAAAAAAATATTTGCCATGCCCCCAGGGGGACAGTGTTGTTCTGGGCCTGTAGCCAGGACTCCCTGAGCATGGGCCTGCCTTCTCAAGCACCACGCCTCAGCCTTGGGTCCCGCCAGGATTTAACAGTCTCCTACCTGGATCCAGAAGCTCCCACAAAGGCACTTTTGTTCATGGATGGCTGCTGAGTGAGGACATGAGTGGAGGACCTCCTAGTCCACAATCTTGCTGATGTCGCTTGCCTGTTAAGCAATATTTAAAAAGTTTAGGTCCCATTAAGGACCTGGCTCTCAGCCCATTACCTCCTCACTTTCCCCAGTTTAATCCAGTGAATCTTAATTGTTTTGCAGCTATAGTTATTTTTTGTTTATTTTTTGGGTGGCGAGAGGATATTTGAAGGTGCCTCACTCCTTTGGCATGTAGAGTCTATGAACCAACCCTCATTATCACAGAGAACTCTGATATTACAGGATAATTTCCAGAAAGCCCTGTTCTTTCTTCAATGTCAGAATATGGAGCAGTTACCAATAAACCTGATCAGGGCCCAGTATGGGTTGGGTGACAGATCTTGGATGCCAGCAAGTCAAGGAAGGAGGATGAATCTCAGAAAAAGACAGATGTTCTTAGTAATGTTTTACTCACCCATCTTCTGACTGAAAACAATGATAAAACTGGACTAAAATAGTAAAAACAACCCTAAATATATCCTAGATTCAGAAGACAAAAGAATAAATCTCCAGAACAGCAATAAAGGGCAAATGAGCCCAGAGTGGTCAGTAGGAGGTAGGACGCAATTTCCGTGATGGCTCTGTATTCTAGTGGCCAAGGGAGACATCAACCAGCAGTACTTGTGCAATGGGGGTGAGGGGTCTAACCGGAGTCCCTCACAACAACAGCAACACTAACAGTGACAACAACATAAGTCAGCCTGCCAGGGTATCCCATATGGATTTTTGCTCTTCATGAACCAACAAGGTTCAGTGTAGGATTTTAGGTCTTGAACTTGGTTTCAGATGGTCCTAGACCCCAGGCACATGGCAGAAGCAAAGTTAAATATCAGTTAATCCTGAAATATTGGGCAACATAAGGACTGTGCAACACATCCTGTATGTAGCAGCCTGGAGGTCATTAGTTATCTGGAGACAATTAATGTCTCAGCCTCTATCTCCATGAAGAGACCTACTCATTGCCTGCTTCTGGATAGTGACATCGCAGAGATCCATCTCCAAAATCAGGATGTCCTCCAGGAGAGCTGAGTGAAGCCAGAGGAGCTCGTGGACCCTGGATCTGAGACCAGCAGGGGTGCTGAGGACGGGTCCTGAGAGGGCAGTGTTCTGGGCAAGGCAGGCACAGAGAATGTTCTACTGGCTCTTTCATACTTGTGCAAACAGTGTCCTCGCTGAAGTGCGGCTCTTCTGTACCCTTATTTGTTTGTCTGGTCAAAAACAAGATTCTCTTACCCACTACAGAGAACATGGTCTATAGCATAAAGCCCCATCCTCCCAATATGTGTTCCCAAAGTCTCTCCTTGACAGAAAAACATTATCTGATTGTCTTACATTTATCAGATATTTCTAAATCTCAGGGGCAGGCTGCCATGGGGACAGAGTCAATGCTGGGTCAGGGAAAAATGAGGGACACACACAGAGTCCAGTGGGGTCTGACTCAGGGTAGCCAACTATTCAGGGGTCCATTCATCTGCACTATTCATTGAACAGCAATTATGTGCTGGGTTTGGGTGGGGGCTAGGAGCCCTTAGAGGATTTGATAAGGAAGATCAGGAGTCTGATTAATTTATGTAGTCCAGCTGTTCATAGAAGATGAGTGGGGATGTGGGGAGAGTGAAAGCAGGGGCCTGTTGGGTTTTGTGGATTTGGTACAAAGATCACACTACAGTCCTGGATGAGGGATGGAGCATTTGAGGTGGAGAACGATGGTCAGATGCCACGTGTTTTTTGGATGGAAGGAAGGGGATGTGGGAAATAGGTTTGGAGGCTGGTCCTTGGGGACTGGGTGAGATGTGAGTGAGCTGCACCTCCTGGATGAAGGTCTATGGACACAGGTGTGGGGCTGAGGTCCTGAGCTCATCCTTGTGATGGAAATATAGACAACAGCCCTGCTGCCTTGTTCAGTGGTGACAGGAATGTTGTAATTGTCAAGTGTGTGATCTCAATAGACTTCACTCCTTCTCTGAGATTTATTTGAGTTGTCCATTCTCCATGATCTCACGTGTCCCCAGGCTGATTTCCCACATGGGTCAAAAATGTCCCTGCAGTCCCAGCCATCACATCCACACAATAAACCCTCCTGAATGAGAGACATTGCCCTCCCTCATCCATTGAACAGGAATCTCAGACTTCACAAGGACTGGACCAGATCACTCACACCGTCTCCCCTGACTCCATCATGGTAGGTAGCATGGGGATTGTCTGATTGGTTTGGAAAATGAAAGGCCTGTCCCTGGAGCTGGAGCTGGGGCAAATCACATGCTCCCCACATGACTGGGAGATTTGAGGTCCAGAGAGGAGAGTAAAAGATAGAAGGTTTGCCAAAGTGGTCCCAGCATAGGCATCATCTGCTCTCCAACCTCTTTATTCGTTCATGTTGGGTCTCCTACTGTGCACACTGGGAGCTGGGCAGGGGATACAGACCAGGGGCACCTGTCTCATAACACTCTGCTTCTGGCGCACTGATCTTTCTAATCTTCTGCAAAGGATCAGTCTCAGGTGAAATGACACCCACTCTAATCAGTGAGGCCCCAGGCTGAAATTCAATAGTCTCCGGAGAGTGAGAAAGGAGCAAAACTCCCTCATGAGGAGGTCATCTTCCCAGAGGGAGTGAGAAGGGCGATTACGTCTCAAGAACCAACACTAGTGGCCATTGCCTGCCATCGCCTGGGCTCCTCCTCTGCAACTGCCTCCTCTGTCAGGTGAGGACCAGTCCCGGAGGCCCAGCTCACGGATGTCTAGACACACTCCAGTCCAGATCCCTTCTGTCCCATTCCCCAATAGAGAGATTGCTCAGGTCACTGAGGGCTCATTGCTGAGATTCTCCCCCTCACAGGGCCCAGGTCTCAGGGGCTCTGTCCCAGTTACCTTCCTCTTCTGTGTCCTGGAGCTGGGATCAGAGTTAGCCTGACTCAGAAAAGTTAACACCTGACTCTCCTACAAGTATAGGATGAGCCATGTGAAACATTCTATTCAACTCATACATTAGTGAGGAGACCAGAAAATGGTAACTATTGGTCAAAGAGAAGAGTGTAGCAAAAATCAAAGTACTCACATTCCACCAGGAATAGGACCTTTGAAGCAAAGTTTTGGAGAGTTTGAGACACGCTGCTTAATCTCTAACAATGAAGAGATCACAGAAGAGGACAAGAATCTGTGTGTTGCACAGAAGGGGACCTGTCTCCATGGGGCCCGTCACTGCTCTGCACTTGATCCTGAACTAAGAAGAGTTTGTGTACGAGACACCACCTCAGTCCAGACCACTGAAGAGCCAAAGGAGTTGTGGACAGGCTAAGTCCAAAGAGTCTGAGTGGAGACTGCCCTGCGGTGATATGCAGGCTACACAAAGGGTCACCTGGCCTGACTCTAAGGTGGGGGGTGGTGGGGATGCAGGAAATGTCTCTGATGGGCTTTGGTCACCCTGTGACACAATTGAGGGCTGGGCCTGGACACTAGGGGGCACTCAGTGCCCATTCCTGAGATTTCTGGGGCTGATCACAGCTGGGACCAGCCACCTGGCACTGCCTGGTGCCCTCTGCTCAGGGCTCTTCCCTGTGAATGCCCCACCCCCTGGCCACCCTTAGGCAGTGGGACCTGACCCAAGTCCCAGTGAGGGATTAGAAAGCTGGGAGGGTCTGATTTGCATGTGTGGGCCCTCCCTCTCTCAGAGTATGAAGAGGGTAAGGGAGAGACCTGGGGGAAGCTCTGCTTCGGCTGTGGGGCCACAGAAGGCAGGACTCGGTGATGATCTCTGCCATGGCCTGGACACCTCTTCTCCTCACCCTCATCGCTCTCTGCACAGGTGACTACATATGGGGACAAGGGAAGGGACACTGGGAAGATGCCTGGGACCCTGCTTTCTCCCCTTGTCTCTAGTGCCTGGAATCACCAACTCTGTGTCTCTCTCACTTCCAGGATCCTGGGCCCAGTCTCTGACTCAGCCCGCCTCAGTGTCTGGGACCCTGGGCCAGACAGTCACCATCTCCTGCTCTGGAAGCAGCTCCAACATCGGGAATGGTTATGGTGCGAGCTGGTTCCAACAGATCCCAGGAACAGCCCCCAAAACCCTCACCTATGCTACTAACACATGACCCTCAGGGGTCCCAGCTCGATTCTCTGGCTCCAAGTCTGGCAACACAGCCACTCTGACCATCACTGGGCTCCAGGCTGAGGACGAGGCAGATTATTACTGCTCAGCAGGAGACAGCAGCCTGAGTAGTGACACAGTGCTGCAGGCTTGTGGGGAAGTGAGACAAAAACCTGCTCTCCCACCATCCATGGGGCTTCTCTGTGCAGCCCCCACTCCTCGGCCACGTCAGCTGCTTCCTTTGTTTGTTTGGCCAAAAGCAGTTCTGATACTCGATCCAGGGAACTTTGTCTTGAAGATGTGTCCTCATCCTCTCAACATCTGTCCCCACTGCTTGTCCTTGGTTTCAATCCATTGTCTGTTTTTCTCTAATCGAGCAGACATTCCTGGATGCTAGCACAGGCTGCCCAGGGGACAGAGTCCACCAGGGGTGTGTGTGTCTTCCAGGGCTGCCATAACATAACACCACAGACGGGGTGGGTTAACCAACAGAAATGTCTTCTGTCACAGTTCTGCAGGCTGGAAGTCCAAGTTCAAGGTGCTGGCAGGTTTGGTTTCTCCTTGGCTCGCAGATGGCTGCCTTCTTGCTGTGTCCTCACAGGGCCTTTTCTCTGTGCACTCACCCCTGGTTTCTCTTCCTCTTCTTATAAAGATGCCAGCCCTACTTGTTTGGGCACCACCCTTATGACCTCATTTACCTTAATTACCTCCTTCAATGCCTTATCTCCAAAGACAGTTACAACAGGGTTAGGGTCTCCACATAGGATTGTAATGGATACAGTTCAGTCCATATCAGGGAATGAGGGCAGAACCAGGGACACAGAGTCCAGCTGTGTTTGACTCAGGTTAGTTGATTCTCCAGATTATGTGAATCCACACCATTTACTGAACACCTAGTATGGGTTAGACTTTGTTGTAGGGACTCAGGACAGACGGTGGACAAGATAAGAAGGGTTCCCATGCTCAATGTGGTGACACTGTCTGGGGGGAGAGAGAGTGCAAACAAGCAAAATATATTGTACAGGAAAGATGTCCTGGCAGGGTAAGGAGGGGTGAGCTTGGTGGGGTGAAGATGGGAGCATTAGAGGGGTTGTCAGGAAATCTGACAAAGAGAATCTGATTTAAGTATATGAGGCCCACGTGCTGCATAGAATATGAAGAAGGAGGAGGTTTGAATGCAGGTAGGGACTAGGTAGGAATTGTGAATCATACAAATGGCAGACTATGAGTCTGGTTAATGTGTGGAGCAGGTGGGAGAGAAAAGAAAATTAAGATTCCCTATGTCTTGGAGGAACGAGGTATTGAAGGATGGGGTTGGGAAAAAGAGGAACTGAGGCTGGACTCTTGGGAACAGTGTGGGTGGTGGGTGAGTCAATCAACTGAGACAACATCATGGCTCCATCTAGTTGAGGCAGGATTATTTGAAGCTCACATTTTAAAGAGAGAGGATCAGCTCTGTCAAATGGAACTACTCATTAGGAATGCACATCTCTAGTTTACTCTCATCTTACATTTGATCAAAACTTCACCTGTGCCTGTTCAATTTCAGGGTGTTGTTAGTGGAACACAACATGAAGGATGAACTCAGTCCCCTTGTTCTCAATGCTGCCCCCATAGTAGAATCTTCTCACTTTATAAAAGCACAAACATGACATTTTCTATCAGATTACTTAATCTGAATCTCAGGAGCGGGATTCTGTAACGGGTTTGTGTTAAAATGCTTCCAGAGGGTTATTTTACGCAAAAAAAATATTGATAACACATACTTGGCTTCTCTTCTCATTTTCTTGAGGAATAAAATCAGCCAACAAGACAGGACAGGCTGAAGAGGTTGAGACTTGGCTCAAGATGGGACCTCAGGCCTCAGAGCAGGGGGTCTGCTCTCCCACTGGGCAGGCTTAAGGCAGATGGGTCCACACATCTTGATCCCAGTCATCCCCTGTGGGGACTGGAAGGCTGTGCTGGGAAGCAGCTGTTAGGATGGGGTCATGTCCCAGGCAAGCAGAGTCTAGTAGGAGAAATCAAGAAAACTCTCCTAGAAACCAAAGTGTGAGGGACACACCTAAAGGAAGACAACCCCTCAGTGCAGAGATTAGAAGGTCTTGGGCAATGTTTTACCCTAGAATAAGGAGAAAATAGTGGATGGACGGGTGGGACTTTCTCCTGGGCACTGGACCGTTTCCTTGTTGGGCAGGGTTGGCCCTGGGCCAGATCTGATAGGGGCTGTGCTGAGACAGAAGTCTGCTTCAGGGTCCACAGCTGGTGCTACTCTGAAGGCCTGCTTCCTGGGGCTTGGATTGGCACATCCCCAACCCCTTTCCTGCCCACAGTCCACTCTGCACAGGGCTGGTGCCAGGGCACATGGCTGCCTCAAGATTCCCAGTCAGACTGAGGTCAGCAGGCCTGCCTCCAAGGGCACTGATGGGAGTGTGTCTTCTCCAGTTCCTGGATGGGCAGGACTGCTCCTGGACTGTGGCTAAGAGGGGCAGGAACTGGATCACGGGCTGCTTCAGGGTTCACAGCCAGGGTCACCGTTGTCAGGGCTGCTAACTGAGGCATGGGTGGGAGTGACTCCTGCTGGGTCTCTGGCCAAGGCATGCAGGTGGCAAGAAAAAGGCAAAAAAAAAAAAAAATTAAAAAATTATAAAAGGTCTGCCATGTCCCCAGGGGGATTGTGCTGTTCTGGGCCTGTGGCCAGGACCCCTGAGCATGGGCCTGCCTTCTCAGACACCACTCCTCAGCCTTGGGTCCCGCCATGATTTCATAGTCTCCTACCTGGATCCAGAAGCTCCCAAAAAGTCACTTTTGTCAATGGATGGCCACCAAATCATGGTTGCTGAGTGAGGACACAAGTGGAGGACCTCCTATTCCATCATCTTTCTGATGTCACTTGCCTATTAAGCAATATTTAAAAATTTTAGGTCATTTGTTTATTATTTTGTTCTCTTGTGGTTAGTGATTTTTGTGTTCAACCTAAGAAGACTTTGTCTATTCCAAGGACATGAAGATGTTACTATGTTTTTTCTTAGAACTTTTATGATTCTAGCTTTTATATTTATCACCATGATTCAAATTAAATTGAGTTTTACATACGGGATGAGGCAGTGGTCAGTGCTCATTATTTCCATACCACAGGCTTGTGATCCATTAATGAAAAACCAGTGACTATTTCAACAGAAAAGAATTTGATGAAATTTCAAAACTTATTTGTGATTTTGAAACAATCTCTCAGGAAACTGGAATCAAAGGGAAGTCCCATTCTTTGAAGTAAGATGGGAAAATAGATAAATCAACAAAAGTAATAATTCTAAGTGGCTTTATATTAGAGGTTCTCCATTTGAAACTGGGATCAAAGAAACATCACGTGTCAAAGAAGCGATGTCTTAGAATTGTTGTGAGAGCAGCGTCCTTGGTCCTGCAGAGGTCGTTCTAGATTGTGAGCTGCCCCACATGCAGGGAAGGCCTTATCTGTTACAGTTTTCAAGCTAAATCATCCTGAGGAATAGTCCTCCAGGCTCTCTAATGTGTCATATTTTTACAGATCATCATAGTAAAGATGTTCTTGAATTCAAATGCTACAAAATCTCTACTTACAACAATTTGTCCTGATGTGTGACTCAGTCCAAAGATAATAATTCCCAAGCCAAATTGGAAACATGAAATGTTTAAACAAAAAGTAATAACGCAATATACATCCACTTCTTTTGGGAATGTAAACAGAGTCAACTCATTAGGAATAAAAATGATGCTAAGAATTATAATTGTGTCCTTTGTTCAGTATTTCTATCCTTTATTCTATTGAAGAGAATATGCACACTGGGGGTTAGATTTAACTTTGTAGATTTCCTAGCAAATTATTATAATAAAACAAGTATTCGCTCATCTCGGCGTGGTCAGCCTCTCCAGCAGGTGCTGTGTGATCCTGGTCCTGAAGGAAGGGAACAGCAATGGGACAGGAGGACCAGAAGTGCTCAAAGAGAAGGGGGCACCAGAGTTCAGGGTTAAGTATCTGCTTAGCAAAGGAGCCCCGCTTGTGCTTTTGTATAGGCTCCAGGGAAGAGGGGAGGCAGGAGGGGGGAAAAATGATGGCCACACACACAGCCCTTGAATGTGACACTCAATATCTTTACATAATGTTGATGGTGAGAGAAACTATGGTAACATTTTAAGCAGGGAGGTGCTTTTATCAGATACATGTGCTTGAAATATCGCTCTAACTACAGAGTAAAGAATGGAATATAGTGTGCGAACTATTTGATGAGGCCACACTGAGGGATTCTGCAAGGCCAGGGGAGCAGGGCTGGGCTCCTGCATGTGGCTCCTGGATGGCACAGAGCTGTGTGCAGTTGAGGGGAGGCTGTGGACAGAGCACAGAGAATCCCGGTGTCCACGTCCTGAGGAGGTGAGGGGGCCTCAGCCAGCAGAAGCAGGCTCCAGATGCCCAGAGGAATCCTGTGAGTCTGTGCACTGTGTGTTTCTCCTGCTGGGAGCTAAGCTCCCTGTGAATAGGAACTTTCCGCCATTTTGTCACTGCTGTATTTACAGAGCCCAGAAAATTTTGGCTCAAAGGACAAACTCAGCACGTGTTTGTTGAAAGAATATTCGAATTCTCCTGAATTGCACACCTTGGTGAAGAGCAGATCTGAGGCAAAGACAATGATTCTCCTTCCTGGGCACTCTGAGTCTGGAGTTCCGAGTTCAATCAAGAGGAGACGTTAAGTGATAATGGTGATCTCATTGTCTATAGAACAGAAGAGAAACTCGCCCTTGACCCTGGGGAAGGTGAGCAGGGAGATGGACTGGGTTCCACGGATTCATGCAGAGAAAGAGGAGAAGGATGCGATGGGCCTGCAGGGACTGAGGAGAGAAACCACGGGAAGCAGGTGGATGGGGGAACAATTGTGAGCACAGGAGACAAGCTCCATGAGCAAATAAACTGCAGAGTGTGGGTGAGCTGGATGGATGTCAATATTTCACTGACGAACATCTAAGATAGACATTTGTCAACAAGGTGTTAGCAAGATAAATGCTATTCTAATATTCAACTTTTTAACCTCAAATGCTATGAAGCACCCCAGTGGGAAAATTGTGAAGAAGGAATGATGGGGTTGGTAAGCTCTGTGTCCATAGAAGACACGATTCTGAACAGGGAGAGATGGATGACAGAAGCCAACAAATGAGGGTCTAAGACTTTCTCTGCCGGGGTTGGACTTTACTCTAATACAAGATGGTGTGATGGGAGTTGCACAGCTCAAATATTAGGATTCACTGTTCTTCCTTGATTTCTCATTAGTAGAAAAAATATGTTACCTAAAAAATTGGAGTTTAAGACACAAATAAGGTTATGTGAGGTTATTTGGAATTCATTGCTTTAATGCACAAGCGATGGAACACTAGACATGTAAGCACTCTCTCAACCACATAAAAATGAAGGGATATGGGGGTGGCCTGGTGAGGCAGCAGTTAACTGTGCACATTTTACTTTGACCACCCCAATTCCCCAGTTCACATCCAGGGTGCAGACATGGCACCGCTTGGCAAGCTGTGCTGTGGCAGGTATCCCACATATAAAGTAGAGTATGATGGGCACAGATGTTAGCTCAGGGCCAGTCTTCCTCAGCAAAAAAATGGAGGATTGGCAGCCAGAAATTAGCTCAGGGCTAATCTTCCTCAGAAAAAAAAAAAGAAAAGAAAAAACAAGGAATACAACGTTTGCAACCTCTTCTCTGAGGGTAGAAAAACCTTCAATTCACATTTCTGTATATTTCTGCACCTTCCATGTGCACTGCCTTCTGAGAGTGAGATATAAGAGCCATCACTTCCAGTGTATGTGAATGCCATTATCAAATGATCAGACCACGGATGTGTGAATTGAGGCAGCAACCTGGTGAACTACAGAAACCAGCTGGGCTCTCAGGGCTTTGGGCCATTGTGTGGGGTGTGCCCTTTGATCAGCAGGGGGCGCTGCAGGACTGCGGTGTGGTCCATACACAGCTGCTTTGTGATGACCATTCACTCAGAGGAGCCTGGGCCTAGGGGTTGGGCCCTGTGCTTGCTGATGGGGACTCAGCAGCTGTGTCCTCTCTGGCCTGGCAGAGTCCCCTGAGCAGGGGCCTTTGTGTTGTCTCAGCAGGTGCTTCCTCCCAGGGCTCTCCAACAGGGTGAAGCCAACCTCCATCCTCCTCAGTGTGTGGTGTGAGCTGAGCTCCAGCAACAGGGCTCAGGGAGGGGCTTGGCAGTCACTGGATGGAAACCATTTGCATGGACAGCCCCTTCTGTTGCTTCTTCCTGGTCTTTTGGAAATTCCCAATCCCCCAGACCTTTAGCTAAGAAGCTGGCTGTAGGACCAGATTGTGCCTGTGTGGGAGAAAGTGTCTATTACCATATTATAAGTGTGTCTGTCTGTTTCTATTTTTATGTGATTTTTATTAGGGATTTGTTTTAAATTTGGTCAAAGGCTCTTTCGGGATCTGTTGAGATAATACGGTTTTATCTGTCAATCTATTATTTTGTTGTTCTTGTTGGTAATGCTACCAAGTCGATTGCAACTCTTAGAGGCCCTGTGCACTGCAAAGTGAAACCCTGCCCAGTCTTTCTGTGCCATCCTCTCATCTCCCGGCGCTATATCAGATAATGCTCTGCTGCTATTCATAAGGTTTTCGTGCCCCTTTTTTGGAAACAGATGACCAGGTCATTCTTCCTTTTCTGTCTTGATCTAGAAGCTCCACTGAAACCTGTTCACAGTGGGTGATCCTGCTGGTATTTGAAATACCAGTGACATAGTTTTAGCACCACGGCACACACAGCCACCACAGTATGACAACCGACAGATGGGTGGTGTAGATCCTTGACTGGGAAATGAACTCAGGCTCCTCATATGCTCAGAGGCCCCGCTCTTTGAGGCAGAGAGAAAGTGAGAGGGTGGAGATGGTGACACCACCATGAGGAGGGAGGCTCCACGGCCCCATTCTTCTATCCAGTGGTCCATTGTCACCTGCCACTTGAAGCCTGTCCCACGGTGTGTCCATCTCTGCAGTGTGACCCCTCTGACTCTGTGCTCCCTCTCTCCCTCTGGGCCTAGAGTAATGAGAGGAGGGGCTCAGCTAAAAATACATCAGTGAACAGTGAGACTCAGAGACCCCACTGCTCCTTGTGGGACTCCTCTTATTCAAAGACCATTAACGACATAGGCTCATTTATTGATTTTACCATACAGAACAAATTAATACACCATTTAGCACTGAAATGGGAACGCTACTTTGGAGCCTTATAAATGCAATTCCCCAGGCATAACTCCTGAATCAGAAATGTGCATGGTCTCTAACAATCTGTATTTCAGTGAGCTTTCCAGGAGATTTTTGAACACTAAAGTTTGAGAAGCCACTCTACTTCTATTATTATGAAAGGACTCCTGGGGATTTCTTTCTAAAATTCAGCCAGAGTAACATTGCATGACTCAGCTCTCCCAAAATATCATTCAAAAATCCAGAAACACTTAGGAATCTATTTAAAATCTCAAGCCATCACTGAAAACTGTGACTTGGTTTCACTCTATAGTCAGAAGCTGGGAGGGGTCCCACAAACATAAGTTCTCTAAGGATACATTTCGTGGCTCAGACGATTTTTAAGCTATTAGAAAGCATCCCGTGTAGGACTGGCTTCCAGAAACACTCCTAGCATCCCTGAACCGACTCACCCGGTACCAGGATGCCTGTAAAGGGCTAGAGGTGGCATCACTACAGGACCTTTCTCTGAGGCATCCGGCATGAGCTGTGAGGTGGAGGAGGAACGAAGTGTGCCATGTCGGCATGGGGGCAATTTCTCTGTAAGTTTCTTGCATTTGCCAATATAATTTTTATTTTTCTTGTTTCCTTGTTTAATGAAACAATATATTATATTAAAAATATGGGTACTGGCTGGAAGTCATGCCATCTAGGGCAAAATCCAATTGAGATGGAGTGAAGTCTGTTGGTGGAGACTCAGGAAGAGGTCACTGAGTCCCAGTCACCCACCTGGCTCTGAAACCGAAAGGTTCC
>NW_025793829.1:3204-7579 GCF_021613505.1 Equus quagga | reverse complement strand
GCAAAGGAAACCATCCACAAAACCAAAACACGACCTAACAACTGGGAGAAGCTACTTGCAAACCGTATATCGGATAAGGGGTTAACATCCAAAATACAGAAAGAACTCATACATCTCAACAGCAAAAAAAATCAACAACCCAATTAAAAAGGCGGGCAAAAGATCTGAGCAGTGATTTCTCCAAAGAAGGTATAGGGATGGCCAACAGGCATATGGAAAGGGACTCAACATCATTAGCGATCAGAGAAATGCAAATCACAACTACAAGGAGATGTCACCTTACTCTGGTCAGAATGGCTCTAATTAACGAGACAAGAGACAAGTGTGGGAGAGGATGTGGAGAGAAGGGAACTCTCCTGCACTGCTGGTGGGAGGGCAGACTGGTGCAGCCACTATGGAAAGCAGTATGGAGTATCCTCGGAAAACTAAGAATACATCTACCATATGTATGATCCAGCTAGCCCACTGCTGGCTATTCATCCAAAGAACTTGAAAACACCAATGCAGAAAGACACATGCACCCCTAGGTTCACTGCAGCATTATTCACAACAGCCAAATCTTGGAAGCAACCTAGGTGCCCATCAAGGGAAGAATGGATAAAGAAGATGTGTTATGTCTAAACAATGGAATGCTACTCGGCCCCAAGAAATGATGAGATCTGGCCATTTGTGACAACGTGCATGGACCTTGAGGGTATTATGTGAAGTGAAATAAACCAGAGGGAGAAAGTCAAACACCACACGGTGTTTGTGATCTCACTCCTAAGTAGAAGATAAAAACAATGAGAAACACACACAGAGCCACGGAGACTGGATTGGTGGTTACCATAGGGGGAGGGGGGAGGGGAGAGAGCCAAAGGGGTGATGAGGCTCACATATGAGGTGACGGGCTATAATTAGTTTTCGGGTGGTGAACACGATGTAATCTACACAGAATTCGAAATACATTACAACGTACATCTGAAAGCTACATAAAGTTAGAATCCACTGTTACTGCCATCAAATCAATAAAACAAAATAAAATAATATAAAATAGAGAAGTGTAGGAGCCTCAAGAGGCTAACAGGCTTTTGAAAAGTTATTCTAGGGATTTGTATGGCTTAGCTCAGGGCGGCAGACACCAGCCTGAGACACAGCTGTGACATAGCCCCTAACTTCAACTAAACTCTATTCCGCCTGGAGGGAAATCAAAACTACTGTAATCATAATGCATTGAAGGCTTCACTTTGTGCCAGATCCTTTGCCACCTGCTTTGCACCAACTGTCTCATTTAATCCTCACATCCAAAAGGCAGGTTACCGTTATTCTCCCCATTGTAAAGGTGAGGAGGTGGAAGCAGAAAGATGGCAATCTGCCTGGAATTCACAGAAGGATTCTCTAGGTAATGACATGACTTTTGGACAAGATTTAAAGGTTTAACACATTACAGTGAAGACGCAGATCCCAGTATCACAGAACGTGAAAAACACGGAGTCCTGCCAAATGTATTAAAACACTAACTATGGATCCTCACAATCTCTTGGCCTGTTTTTTCAGAGGAGGGAAAACCCAGTGTGAAAAACCGTTGAGGAGATGTCTGCCGATGAGGACTACATCTGGTCTTTAAAGCCGGGAACTATCCCAGTAGATTCTGAGTCAGTGGGTCCAGAGTAGGCCTCGAGCGTCTCCGTTCTTTCAAAAAGCCCCAGAGGCTACACTTCCGTGCCCTTGGAGTTGGGAAGTACAGTCATGCCTTACATCGGGACGTTTCAGTCAACAACGGGGGTCCCATAAGATTAGTCCCATAGAGCCTAGGTGTGTAGGAGGCTCTGCCGTCTAGGTTTATGAACCCCGTGGTGCTTGCACGATCACGCGATTGCCTGACCATGACGCACTCCTCACAACTTAGCCCCACTGTTAAGTAAAGCATGACTGTACTGCCTTAGAGTCTCCACGGTTCCAGACCCTGCACTGTTTAGATGACTGCACACGCAGAGGGCATCGTGTCTGAGGCAGAGAGCGGCTGGAATCACAACAGCTCTCGACAGACAGTCAAGGAAAGGCGAGCTCTGCTTACCCGACTCTCTACTTTTCTCTGGGTCTGAACTATTTTACAGCTAATCTAATTTTTTAACCAAGCAGCTTTGCCAAAAGAACGTTACCAACAAATACTAAACAAACCAATATCAACAATACATATTAAATAAGCCTAACCCTACTAGGCTACTGAAAAGGCTTTTATTTCCCTGGGATAATTTGGACAGCATTAGATTCTTTTACCAAGAGCAGCCAAGTCGAGGGAGATTATTTCTAATTCCACAGTGCTGCAGCTGCAAGCTGGAAAGGAAACAAAACAAAGTTGGGTGTAATCCATTCCAGTTCACACGTTTCACCAGGGACAGCCTCCAAGCCTTGAATACTTATGTATGCATTTATCCATTTATTTAATCAACCACTACTAACGCCTACTAAAGGCCAGACACTGCTCGAAGTACTTTACGGATATGAAATATCCTCCAACCTTTACGCTCACCTATGGAGTGTGTATTATAATCATCCCCGTTTTACAGATCAGGAAACTGACACACAGGATGGTACAGTAACTTGCCCAAGTTCACACAGCCCGTAGGTGGCAGAGCTAGGACCCCTTTGACAGAGTCTGGCTCCAGAGTCCACGTTCTGAATCACCATGCTTAGTCTCCAAAAGCCTATAGAAAGCGCCAGGCTTAATGGAAAAGTTTTGTTTTCCCCAGCCTACAGTCCTTACGCGTTTCCAGTCTCCAGGGCATTCTTTCAGCTCCTCTGACAGGCCATACTCCTCCCTTGCCCAGTGCCAACACTCTCCCACACAAGTCCTCCTTTGCTTTTAGGCATCTGCTCTCAGCTTAAACATCACTGCCTAAGTCACAAAGTCTAACAGTAAATGCCGCATTTCTCAGCACTCAACACAAAATTGCTTTGACGTATCTCCTAGGTAATTAGTTGCTGCCTATCTGTCCTTTCCAACTAGGCTGTGAGGTCCAGTACGTCAAACACCCTGTCAGTCTTGCTCACCAAGTGTCCAGACCACTGAACATGCACCGACTAGAGGAAAGGAAGGACTGGTCCCCAAGTCAACTCTCCAGACTTCCTGTGGAAGGAGGGAACGAACGGAGCACCCTCCAGCCTCACGCTTTCTTTTCCATACTTTCAAGTTGGGGGGGGGCACATGCCTGTGCTCACAACGCTCCCCGGACAGCCCCCACTGCACCGCTAACAGGTAGACTTCTGCCCAGTCAAGGCCTTTGGAAAGCACTGGCTCTGCACACAAATATTATGTGGCCCTCGACAGGCCACTTCCCCTGAACCGGCCTGAGCTTCAGGGGCACAACAGGCTTCATGAAAACCCCAACGGAACGTAGCCTCGAAAAGAGGGAGACCTGCACTCCTCAGAACGCCTCGAGACCAGTGTCGTTACCGACCTCGCGTCTGTCCTTCCAAGAAGCCAAGACCACGGGCGCCGCTTCAGCGCCCGACTCCCGGGCACCGCATCCCCAGGCTGGCCCCTGGGCAGGTGCCCGGCACACACCGCCCGTTCCACGAATGCGTGAAGCGCACGAAGAGACCCCCTCGCTCCCCGCGCTGCACAGCTGTCCAGCAACCTGACGGGCACCTCTCGGCGCACAAGCCTATTCCTCAGGGACACGCTCGCCTCCCACCAGCCCCCAGGCCCACGCCCCCAGGTACCTCTCCCAGATGGAATCCTCTTCGCAGGCGCCCTGGTCGTCCGTGTCCAGCGAGCAGGAAGAGCGGGAGCTGAAGGAGGGCCTCCTCAGGCTAGCGGCCATGGCTGTGGAGGGCCCGGGCTGCTGTGCCCAGCGGTGACACGGAGCGGCGTCCATGGACGAGCCCGGCCCGGGAGAGAGCAGCACAGCGCGGCCGGACTCCGCCGGGCTCGGCTCTGGGCAGGCAGGCGCGGCTCGCCGACGCCTCCCAGGACGGCGGCCCAGCAGCCGCGCGCTCCTCGCGTGCGCGCGCGCCCGCCGCCCAGACGCTCCCTGGCCGCTGCCCCGCCCCCCCTCTGGCGGTGGACTGCGGACAGCGACAGGGACACCCTCCTGGGAGAACTCCTGGGGCCCCGCCCACACGCTGCTTAGGACCTCCGCGGAGCGGCAAGGTGCGCTGACAGGGACGCAGGGTCCCCGCTACGCTCGCTCTCGGGGAACTGCAGCCTCCTCCAGTTTGACTTGAATGTCACACCCGAAACCATGCAACGCCTACAAGAAAACATAGGCAGTATGCTCTTTGACATCAGTCTTAGCAGCCTATTTTCAAGTACCACGTCTGACTGGGCAATGCAAACAAAACACAAAAGGAACAAATGGGACTACATCAAAGTCAAAAAAATCTTCTGCAC
>NW_025793829.1:0-3104 GCF_021613505.1 Equus quagga | reverse complement strand
GGAGATGTCTGCAGAGGAGGACTACATCTGGTCTTTAAAGCCAGGAAATATCCCAGTAGATTCTGAGTCAGTGGGTCCTGAGTAGGCCTTGAGCGTGTCTGTGCTTTTCAAAAGCCCCACAGGCTACACTTCCGTGCCCTTGGAGATGGGAAGTACAGTCAGGCCCTAAATCGGGACATTTCAGTCAACAACGGGGGTCCCATCAGATTAGTCCCATATGGCCTAGGTGTGTAGGAGGCTCTGCCATCCAGGTTTAGGAACTCCGTGGTGTTGGCACAGTCTTGAGATTGCCTGACCACGACACACTCCTCAGAGCTTATCCCCACTGTTAAGCAAAGCATGACTATACTACCTTGGATTCTCCACGGTCCCAGACCCTGCACTGTTTAGATGACTGCACACGCAGAGGGCACCGTGTCTGAGGCAGAGAGCAGCTGGAATCACAAAAGCTCTCGACAGGGAGTCAAGGAAAGTCGTGCTCTGCTTACACGACTCTCTACTTTTCTCTGGGTCTGAACCATTTCATAGCTAATCTGCTTTTTTGAACCCAGCAGCTTTGCAAAAAAAAAAAAAAAGGTAACCAACAAACACTAAACAAACCAATATAAACAATACATATTAAATAAGCCTAACCCTACTAGGCTACTGAAAAGGCTTTGATTTCCCTGGGATAATTTGGACAGCATTAGATTGTTTTACCAAGAGCAGCCAAGTCGAGGGAGATTATTTCTAATTCCACAGTGCTGCAGATGCGGTCAGCAGCAACTGCAAGCTGGAAAGGAAACAAAGTTGGCTGTAATCCATTCCAGTTCACACGTTTCACCAGGGACAGCCTCCAAGCCTTTAGTACTTATGTATGCGTTTATCCATTTCTTTAATCAACCACTACTAACGCCTACTAAAGGCCAGACACTGCTTGAAGTACTTTACGGATATGAAATATCCTCTCACCTTTACACTCACCTATGGAGTGTGTATGATAATCATCCCTGTTTTACAGATCAGGAAACTGACACACAGAATGGTACAGTAACTTGCCCAAGTTCACACAGCCCATAGGTGGCACAGCCAGGACCCATTTGACAGAGTCTGGCTCCAGAGTCCACGTTCTGAATCACCACGCTTAGCCTCCAAAAACCTACAGAAAGTGCCAGCCTCAATCGAAAAGTTCTGTTTTCCCCACCCTACAGTCCCTACGCGGTGGCCCCAGTCTCCAGGGCATTCTTTCAGCTCCTCTGACAGGCCATCCTCCTCCCTTGCCCTGTCCCAACACTCTCCCGCACAAGTCCTCCTTTTCTTTTAGGCATCTGCTCTCAGCTTCAACATCACTTCCTAAGTCACAAAGTCTAACAGGAAATGCCGTATTTCTCAACACTCAACACAAAATTGCTTTCACATAACTCCTAGGTAATTAGTTGCCGCCTATCTGTCCTTTCCAACTAGGCTGTGAGGTCCAGTACGTCAAACACCCTGTCAGTCTTGCTCCTCAAGTGTCCAGACCACTGAACACGTGCCGACCAGAGGAAAGGAAGGACTTGTCCCAAAGTCAACTCTCCAGACTTTCTGTGGAAGGAGGGAACGAACGGAGCACCCTCCAGCCTCACGCTTTCTTTGCCAGACTTTCAAGTGTGGGGCACATACCTGTGCTCACAACGCTCCCCGGACAGCCCCCACTGCACCCCTACCAGGTAGACTTCCGCACAGTCAAGGGCTTTGGAAAGCACTGGCTCTGCACACAAATATTATGTGGCCCTCGACAGGCCACTTCCCCTGAACCGGCCTGAGATTCAGGGC
The DNA here is from genome assembly GCF_021613505.1 of Equus quagga. Classification (NCBI taxonomy): domain Eukaryota; kingdom Metazoa; phylum Chordata; class Mammalia; order Perissodactyla; family Equidae; genus Equus; species Equus quagga. Next base: position 1,310 of record NW_025793829.1, on the reverse strand, counting down.
CACGACAGGCTTCGTGAAAACCCCAACGGAACGTAGCCTCGAAAAGAGGGAGACCTGCACTCCTCAGAACGCCTCGAGACCAGTGTCCTTATCGACTTCGCGTCTGTCCTTCCAAGAAGCCAAGACCACGGGTGCCACTTCAGCGCCCGACTCCCGGGCACCGCAGCCCCAGGCTGGCCCCGTGCCCGGCACACACCGCCCGTTCCACGAACGCCTGAAGCGCACAAAGAGACCCCCCTCGCTCCCCGCGCCGCACAGCTGTCCCGCGACCTGACGGGCACCTCTCGGCGCACAAGCCTATTCCTCAGGGACACGCTCGCCTCCCACCAGCCCCCAGGCCCACGCCCCCCAGGTACCTCTCCCAGATGGAATCATCTTCGTGGGCGCCCTGGTCGTCCGTGTCCGGCTAGCAGGAAGAGCGGGAGCTGAAGGAGGGCCTCCTCAGGCTAGCGGCCATGGCTGTGGAGGGCCTGGGCTGCTGTGCCCAGCGGGGACACGGAGCGGCATCCACAGACGAGCCCGGCCCGGGAGAGAGCAGCACAGCGCGGCTGGACTCCGCCAGGCTTGGCTCTGGGCAGGCAGGCGCGGCTCGCCGCCGACGCCTCCCAGGACGGTGGCCCAGCAGCCGCGCGATCCTCTCCTCGCGCACGGGCCGCCGCCCAGACGCTCCCCGGTCGCTGCCCCCCCCCCTTGGGCGGTGGACTGCGGACAGGGACAGGGACACCCTCCTGGGAGAACTCCTGCGGCCCCGCCCACACGCTTCGGACCTTCGCGGAACGGGAAGGTGCGCTGACAGGGACGCAGTGTCCCCGCTATGCTCGCTCTCGGGGAACTGCAGCCTCCTCCCTTGGCTTTTACTTGAATGTCACACCCGAAACCATGCAACGTCTAGAAGAAAACATAGGCAGTCTGCTCTTTGACATCAGTCTTAGCAGCCTATTTTCAACTACCACGTCTGACTGGGCAATGGAAACAAAATACAAAATGAACAAATGGGACTACATCAAAGTCAAAAAAATCTTCTGCATGGCAAAGGAAACCATCCACAAGACCAAAACACAACCTAACAACCGGGAGAAGATACTTGCAAACCATATATCGGATAAAGGGTTAATATCCAAAATACAGAAAGAACTCATACATCTCAACAACAACAAAAAAATCAACAACCCAATTAAAAAGACGGGCCAGAAGATCTGAGCAATTTTGAAGACACTTGAGTCAAATGAAAAAATAGAAAGCCTCAGCAAAGAAATGGAAGATTTCAGCAATGAACATCAGTGTCAGTATCCTGGTGGTGACATTGTACT
>NW_025793828.1:3651-6771 GCF_021613505.1 Equus quagga | reverse complement strand
GGCCGCAGGCCTACCTTGGGAATGAGGAAGCCCTGTACTTCAATGTCACGGGACGTCATGTGGGGCGCACCCAGTGGGATGATGTCTGCAAAGCGCTGCACCTCATGGACCATGGCCATGGTGAAGGGCATGCAGGCCTGGTCCCCCATCTCTGGTCGCCGCGCCTACCCTATCACCTCATCGATCTCCTGTTGGACACGGCCTGCACAGACAAGCGTCCCCACAGTCGTCAGAACACAGGGAGTTGCACCCCGACCTCCTCCTGATTCCTGTGCAGGGGCTGTGCCCACATGGAGGAGAAGGTCACTCTGATCTCTGAGCCGGGGCCCAGCTCTGCTCAGAGCTCCCAGTGGTGAAACCAAGCTCAGGGCCCCTGGCTTGTCCCTCTCCTCTCTGTCCCATCCCACCGGGCCCCCAGGCTGGGCTCACGCTGCACATCCGGGTGCAGGATCATGAGCAGGAGGCCCCAGGCCAGCGTGGTCGAGGTGGTCACCATGCCCGCAGGAAACAGGTCGGCCAACACCAGGCGCAGATTCTCATCATTGAAGCTGCTCTCAGGGTTCCCCTTGGCCTGGGCCATGCAGAGAGGGTGGGCCCAGGGGCAGAGGGAGGAAGTCCCCACATAGCCTCCCATCTGCACCCATCAGCCCTGGTGCCTGATCACTGGGGGATACACAGGCCTCACCTTGCTTGGGCTTGTGTCATGGGCTCTAAACCCACCATCCATGTCCCTGTCCCTGGTACCTCACCTTCTCCACCTCATCCAGGAAGGCATCAGTGAGGTCTCGGGGAGGCTGTGCCAGGTCCCGGGTCTTCCTGTGCTCAGCGATCAGTTCATCCAGCAGGGCCATGAAGGCCTTATGCCCTGGAAAGACCTTGGCAGGCAGCCCCGGGATGTGCAGGAACATGGGGATGGCATTCAACACCTGTGCGGGCCACAGATGTGAGACCCACAGTTCCCTGTGCTCAAGTGTTCACCCCCACCCGTCAGGTCCCAGCTGCCTCCAGGGTGTCCCCACTGTTGACCTGGTTCCTCCCTAAGTGTGGTCTTAGACACTCACCTGGCCTGGGCCCCAGAAGGATAAACCTAAAATCTACATCTCATGGGTTCCACTGAAGGAGGTAGAGGTTCCTTAGCTCCCTCCTGGGCCCGCTGACCCAACCCCTCCGTACAAATTCTCCTCTGCGGAGGCCCATTGCAGGGCGGAGGCCCCTCCACGGAGCTCGCCTGCAGGGCTCCTTGGCCTCCTGCAGCCTCGCACCTGTGGCGCGAAGCCGGTCTCCTCTTTCAGTAAGTCCTCTGTAAGGTCCAATAACCTAAGGAAGCGCGGGTCTTGGTAGTCGAAGCGGCGCCCGAAGGTCAGGGAGGCGATCACGTTGCTCACCGCTTTATTCAGGAGGGCGTCGGGGCTGAAGGGCCGTCCTGGGAGGGGACGGTGCAGGTCAGGGGGTCGCCTCCATCTCCTCTTCCCCAGCCTCCATCCCTGTCTCCTGGCCCTCAGCCCAGCACTCACCGGCCTGGTCATCGAAGGCGGCACAGAGGTATGAGGCCTCCTCGGTCACCCACTGCTCCAGGGACTTCTTGCCCAGGGCGAAGTTGCGCAGGGTGGACACGGAGAAGCGCCGCTGCTCCCGCCACGTCTGCCCATAGCGCGCCATGACCAGCCCTGGGGACGGGTGGGAGGACGTGGGTGTGGCTCGAGTGTGCCCTGACCCCGCCTCTTGGCGTACATCTTGCTCGCAGGCTCGACCTGCTCTTCTGTCTACGCCGGGAGTAAGATCCGCTTCCCGCCCTTGTTCACACAGCTCCGCCCCATTCGGTACAGGCCTCGCCCCCTACCCTGCGCATACACCGCGCCCCTTGCTTCGCCCACATTAATCTCCATTCCTCCCAGCCAGGCCACCAAGTCCCGCCCACTTTACACCCTCTTCTGGCTGGGGACAGGTCCCACCCTCTGTCTGCCAATGCTGCTCGCCAGCTCTCCCCACTGGGGCCAGGTTTTGACCCCTAGCTTGGCTCTGCCCACCGTGACCCCCTTATGGTTCCAGAAAGGTCTCGGCCCGCCCCCTGCCTCGCCCACACTGACTCTGTCCTCCTCGTTCCCCTCAACCCGGCCATACCCTATCAGCTCCCAGTGGCTAGTGAACCTCCCACCTCTCTGTGAGGCCCCGCCCTCCGCCGCTCCCGCACCCACGTCCCCAGTCTTGGCACAGGCTCCTTCTTCCACCTGCCGCCACTTCAAATTCTCTGTCCCTTCGTTGCACCACACGTCCGCTACTCTGTCTCCATTTGGCCCTGCCGGGTCTCAGATCACGGCGAGCCTAGTGCCCGCCGGCCCGCGATCCCCTCCTTCTTAGCTTACCTTCTGAGCGCGGCCCAAAGCCCAGGTGCTCGAAGATGGGCACAGGCGGACGGTCCGAGGTGTCTTCGCTGCGGTGCACCAGCGCCTCGCGCATGGCCGCCAGCCCATTAATCACGACCGCGGGCGTCCAGGCCAGCTGCAGGCTGAACACATCCCCGAAGCGGTCCCGCAGCTGCAGGCCAGGGTCAAGGGCGTTGGACAATCCTGGTCCCTGCCAGGCTGCTGGACCCAGTCTCCAGGCCCTAGCCTTGGGGGACCCTTGGGCCATCAGCTGTTAGTGAGTGCAGGGACTCTATCTGGCCTCTTGATGCTAGAGGTCACAACCTGTATGGTTGAGGACCTCACGTTGGATCAGACCACCCAGCTATGACTTTGCAGAGGTCACCGAAATTGTCAGTAGGCCAAGTTAGCATCCCATTTTACAGGTAAAGAAACCGAGGTTCAGAGAGGTGAGCAGTGAGGCCCAAGGTCTCACAGCAGAAAGGATTTAAACGAGGTCACTGTCCCCTCTCAACTTCAATTTCCCGATTTCAATGGGGCTCATGACCAGACTCCTCTCCCACAATCTCAGGACCTCTCCTCCTGATGTCATCAGAAGGGACTCAGGCTCAGATAACTGAAGCTCTGTCCCACTGTATCCCAAACGCTCTGCCAAGGCCCACCCCCTCCAGGCCTTTGCCCTCTCTACCTTTGATTGGAAATTCAAACCATCCCCCAGGCCCTGCCCAGCTGCCCTCCCCCAGGAGGCCTCTCACAC
>NW_025793828.1:0-1362 GCF_021613505.1 Equus quagga | reverse complement strand
CATGTGGGGCACGCCCAGTGGGATGATGTCCCCAAAGCGCTGAACCTTGGCCATGAAAGCTGCTCCTCCCCTTCTGAATGCCCGCAGCCCCACTCTCCTGCATGGCCCACAGCCAGAGGGTGTAGCCTGCTGGGGCCCTGTGGGCCTTCCTCAGTTTACCCGGCCTTCCCTGCATCGTTCCTTGCTCAGGCCTTGGACTGTGTTCCAGCCCCGCTGGACGTCCCACGTGCTGGGTGCTGGCGGGGCACTCGCAGCCTGGTGGGAAGACGATGGTGGGCCCCTGCTCCAAGGTGCTCATGCCAAGAGGAGGAGCAGGAAGGCAGAGAGCTGACAGGTCTGGCCAGCAGTGCGGGGACTGCTCTGAGGGTCGTGGGGACACTGCCCCAGGCTGCAGCAGGACTCTCTGGGAAGCTTACCTGGAGAACTTTGGCTGACTTGGCACCACAGTTGAAGGTGACCTGGCAGTGGGACAACAGGGCCACAGCAGAGTCCTGTGCAGGGGGTGAGGGGCAGCGGGAGGGAGGCACTTCGCAAGTCTGGCTGAGGACTGGACTGTGGGGAGCTGGGGTCCCTGGGGCTCCAGGAGGCGGGGAGACCAGCTTTGAGGCCACTCCACAGACCAGAAGGCAAGAACCACGGGCACTCTGGGGACTTCCCAGATACAGGCTGTGGCCTCTGGTTCATCTTAGTTGAGTGTCCAGTCCTGTGGGCAGCACCTCTCTACCCAGGACTGTCAGAGAATCAGGTGGTGTTAGGGGGGCAGGATGGTCTGAGTGCTGGTCACACAGTGGCCCTCAATAAACTGTCTTTATCCACCCTTGTTTTGGATGTGTCACGCCCTTCCGAGCAGTCACTCTAATATGGATATGAAGGGCAGGGACAGACATGCCTGTAATTCAGGCATGGCCCCGTGATACTAGGGGCCTGTTGTGCAGGACAGGGTGGCCTTGAGGAAACCTCATGAGTACAATGAGTACACAGTACAACCGTGAGGCCAACGGCTTTTGCAATCATTATGCAATTGCAGCTCACATTAATGAGGCACTCGCATGCCAGGCACTGCTGCTCACTCTGTGTGTCCTCCCCACAGCCCTGTAAGGCAGGTGGCTTTATGGTCCCAAAGGCATGGAGGAGACTGAGTCTCAGGGGTCACGTCAGGAGGTCAAAGTCACAGAGCAGCCTTTGGGGCCATCTCAACCTCAACATAATAAAGGGCCTATATGACAAATCCAGGGACAACATCATACTCAACAGTGACAAGCTGAGAGCTGTTCCTCTGAGAACAGGAACAAGACAAGGCTGCCCAGTCTCCCCGCTCCTATTCAACACAGTCCTGGGAGTTTGAGCCAGAGCAATTAGGCA
>NW_025793827.1:3444-9289 GCF_021613505.1 Equus quagga | reverse complement strand
TACTCCGTGCCCAGCAAGCAGCAATGGCTGAGTAAATTCCTGTTGAATGTAGCCTTTACAGGGGAAACTCCTGCAACATTAGGAACTGGTGACAAGACAGAATCAAATTACTGGGCTCCATAATGTATCTCTTATATAAGGACACATTGGGAGCTGATCCATCTAATACATAGATATAAGCACAGAGAATTAGGTAAAGTGAGAATACAAATTAGTATATTCCAAAAAATAAACAGGAAAATCCTCAGAAAAAGAAATAAATGAAACAGAGATAAACAATCAACCTGATAAAGAGTACAAACGAATACTCATAAGGATGCTAAATGATCTTGGGAGAAGAATGGGTGAAAACAGTGAGAACTTCAACAAAGAACTGGAAAATATGAAAACAACAAATCAGAACTGAAGAATATCATAATTGAAAAAATTCATTCAAAGAAGTCAATAGCAGAGCAGATGACACAAAAGAATAGATCAGCGAGCTGACTAAAGAGTGGAGGAAATCACCCAAGCTGAAAAGAAAGTAAAAAAGAATTAAAAAGAATGAAAAACAGTCTAAGGGACCTCTGGGACAGCATAAAGCACACTAGCATCTGTATTATACATGACCCAGAAGGAGAAGAGAGAGACAAAGGGGGCAGAGAACCTGCATGAAGAAATAATAGCTGAAAAATTCCCTAGCCTAAGGGAGGAAACAGATATCCAGGAACAGGAAGTGCAGAGAACATCAAAAAAGATGAATCCAGAAAGGTCCACATCAAGATGAATTACAACTAAAATGTCCAGAATTAAAGATAGAGACTCCTAAAAGCTGCAAGAGAAAGTAAAAAAGATACGTACAAAGGCATCCCCATAAGTCTATAAGCTGACTTCTCAGTAGTAAATTTAGAGGCTAGAAGGGACTGGCACAGTATATTGAAAGTGCTGAAAGGAGAAAACCTACAACCAAGAACACTATACTGAATAAATTTATCTTTCAAAACTGAAGGAGACATAAAGGGTTTTCCAGAGAAGGAAAACCTACAGGAGTTTGTCACCACTAAACCACCTTTACAAGAAATGCTAAAGGAATTTATTCAAGTGAAAAACAAAAGATGACAAATAGGAATAAGAAAATTATCAAAGGAAAAAAATCACTAGTAAAGGCAAATACACACTAAAGGTAGTAGTTCAACCACCTATAAAGCTAATATGAAGATCAAAAGACAAAAAGTACTAAAATTATCTATTTCAATGATGAGAGTGTAAGGAATAAATACACAAACAAAAGGGGTTAAATACGACATCAAAAACATAAAATGTTGGGGGAGGGGAGTAAGAATGCAGAGTTTTTCATAATAGGCCTATCTTAAGAGACTATCAATATAGATTACTATTTTCATAGGTTATTTTGTATGAACTTCATCATAGTCACAATCCAGAAACTTATGATAAATACTAAAACATTGAGAAAGAACCCAAATGTAATATGAAAGACATCCATCAAATCACAAGGGAAGAGAGCAAGAGGAGAAGAAAGGAACAGAGAACTACTACAACACTCAGAAAAAAAATGTAATAAAATGACAAGAAGTATACACTTAACAATAACTATTTTAAATGTAAATGGGATAAATACTCCCAAAAAAGACATAAGGTGACTGAATGGATTAAAAATCAAGACCAATGTATATGCTGCATATAAAAGACACACTTCAAACCTAAAAACACTCTCAAACAGAAAGTGAAGAAATGGCAAAAGAAACATCATGAAAATGCTAATGAAAAGTAAACTGAGGTGGCAATACTTATAGCAGAGAAAAGAGACTTTAAAACAAAAAATATAACAACAAAGAAGGGCAATACATAATGATAAAGGAAAACATCCAACAAGAAGATATAACACTTATGAACATATATGCACCCAACATAGCAGCACCTAAATATATAAAGCAATTATTAACAGACATAAAAGGAGAAATAGTAAGAATAATGGTGAGGGACTTTAACATTCCACTTAAATCAATGGATAGATCATCTGAACAGAAGATCTACAAGGAAACATTGGGCTTACACAACACATTAGATAGATGGACTTAGATATATACAGAACATTCCATTCAAAAAATCACAGAATGAACATTCTTTTCAAATGCAAAGAGAACATTCTCCAAGATGGATCACATATTAAAATGAAAGCAATATCAATAAATTTAATATTTTAATAATACCAAGCATCTTTTTAAAAATTAATTTATTTATTTTCGGATGTACATAATAATATATTTTGAATTCTGTGTAGATTGCATCATGTTCACCACTCAATAACTAATTATAGTTCATCCCTTCACATGTGAGCCTAATCACCCCTTTTGCCCTCCTTCCCCTCTCCCTATGGTAACCACCAATCCAATCTCCAATGCTATGTGTTTGTTTGTAGTTGTTTTTATCTTCTACTTATGAGCGAGATCATACGGTATTTGACTTTCTCCCTCTGACTTATTTCATTCAGCATAATACCCTCAAGGGCCATCCATGTTGTCACAAATGGCTGGATTTCGTTATTTCTTATGGGGGAGTAGTATTCCATCGTGTATAAATACCACATCTTCTTTATCCATTCAACCCTTGATGGGCACCTAGGTTGCTTCTATGTCTTGGCTATTGTGTATAATGCTGCAATCAACATAGGGGTGCAAGTATCTTTAGGCCTTTGCATGTTCAAGCTCTCTGGATAAATACCCAGCAGTGGGATAGCTGGATCATATGGTAGATCTATTCTTAATTTTCTGAGGATACTCCATACTGCTTCCCATAGTGGCTGCACCAGTTGTTGTATTCAAAAAGACTCTGCTGAGACCAATGTCAGGGGCCAGTCCTGTGGTGTAGTGGCTAACTTCACATACTCCACTTCTGCAGCCTGGGGGTTAGCAGGTTCGGATCCTGGGTGTGGACATAGCACCACTCATCAAGCCATGCTCTCGCGGCACCCCACATAAAGTAAAGGAAGATTGGCAACAGACGTTAGCTCAGGGCCACTCTTCCTTATACACACACAAAAAGACCAACGTCAAACAGCATATTGCCTATGTTTTCTTCTAGGGGTTTTATGGTTTCATGTCTTACATTAAAGGCTTTAATCCATTATGAGATAATTTTCATGTATATTCTAAGATAGTAGTGTACATTCATTCTTCTTCATGTGGCTGTCCAACTTTGCTAAAACCATTTATTGAAGAGACTGTCTGTTATCCATGGTATGTTCTTGGTTTCTTTGTCAAAGATTAGTTGTTCATAGTGGTTTGGTTTTACTTCTGAGCTTTGAATTCTGTTCCATCAATCTATGTGCTTGATCCCCCCAACAAAATCGTGCTGTTTTGATGACTATAGCTTGGAAGTATATTTTGAATTCAGGGAGTGTGCTATCTCTAGCTTGGTTCTTTTCCTTCAGGATTGTTTCGGATAGTCAAGATTTTTTTGCTGTTTCATATGAATTTTAGGATTCTTTGCTCTACTGTGAAAAATGTCTTTGGGTTCTGATTGGGAATGCAGTCAACATGTAGATTGCTTTAAGAAATATGGGCATTTTAACCTTGTTAATTGTTCCAATCCAACAGCAGGGAATATCTTTCCATTTCTATATATCTTCTTTGATTTCTTTCCATAATGTCTTATGTTTTTCGGTGCATAGGTCTTTCATCTTCTTGGCTGAATTTATTCTGAGTTATTTTATTCATTTTGTTATAAATGTAAATGAGATTGTATTCTTGATCTCTCTTCCTGCTAGTTTCTTATCAGTGTATAGAAACACGACTGATATTTACATGTTGATTTTGTACCTTGCAACTTTACTTTCTTTGTTAATTATTTCTAATCTTTTTTTGTATATTGCTTATGATTTTCTATATACAACCATGTTATCTTCAATAGTGACTGTTTTATTTGTTTCTTTCCAGCTTGGATCCATTTTATTTCCTTTTCTTGTTTAATTGCTATGGCTAGGATTTCAAATTCTATATTGAATAAGAGTGACAAGGGAGGGCATCCTTGACTTTTTACTGTTCTTAAAGGTATGGCTTTCATTTTTTCACCATTGAGTATATGGGCAGCGGGTTTGTCATATATGGCCTTAATCATGTTAAATTACTTTCCTTGTATAGCCATGTCATTCAGAGTTTTTATCTTAAGTGAATGCTGAATTCTGTCAAATGTTCTTTCTGTCTATTGAGATGATCATGTAATTTCTACTCTCATTTTATTAATGAGATGTATCACATCGATTAACGTGTAGATGTTGAACTATCCCTGTGTCCCTGGAATAAATCCTATTTGATCGTGGTGTAAGATCCTTTTAATATATGATTGTATTGGATTTGCTAATATTTTGTTTAGGATTTTTGAATCTATGTTTATCAGTGATATTGGCCTGTAATTTTCCTGTTTTGTGTTATCCTTGTCTGGTTTTGGTATCAGGATAATGTTGGCCTCATAAAATGAGTTTGAAAGTGTTCCATCGTGTTCAATTGTTGCAATATTTTCAGAAGGATAACTATTAAATCTTCTTTGAATATATGGTAGAATTCACCTCATCCTGGAGTTTTATACTTTGGGAGGTTTTTTATTATAGTTTCAATATGTTCACTTGTGATTGGCCTATTCATATTCTCTATTTCTTCTTGATTCAGTTTTGGGAGTTTGTATGATTCTAAGTATTTACCTACTTCTTACACGTTATTCACTTTGTTGGTGGATAGTTTTTCATATTATTCTCTTATATTCCTTTGCATTATTGTGGTATTTATGGTAATTTCTCCTCTTTTATTTCTGATTTTATTTCAGCCTTCTTTCTCTTTTACTTTGTGAGTGTAGATAAAGGTTTGTCAGTTTTGTTTCCCTTTTCAATGAATGAGCTTTTAGTTTGATTAATCACTTCTATTGTCTTTTTAGTGTACAAAGAGACACTAATTTCTGATCTGATTTTTATTATTTTCTTCCTTCTACTGACTTTTGGCTTCATTTGTTCTTCTTTTCTAGTTATTTTAGGTAATTAGTAATGTTAGATTGTTATTGGAGATTTTTCTTGTTTCTTCGGGTAGTCCTGCATTTCTCTGTACTTCCCCTTTAGTACTGCTTTTGCTGCATCCCATAAGTTTTGATATGCTATATTTTCATTTTTTTGTCTCCAAGTATTTTGTAACTTCTCCTCTGATTTCTTCATTCATCCAATGGTTGCTCAGTATTGTATTTTTAATCTCCACATATTTGTAACTTTTCTTTCTTCTTGTAGTTGATTTCTTGTTTCATATCTTTGTGATCAGTAAACAATCTTACGATATCAATCTTCTTGAATTTATTGAGACTTGCTTTTTTTTCCCAACATACAGTGTATCTTTGAGAATGTTCCATGTGTGCCTGAGAAGAATATGTATCTGTTGCTTTTGGATGGAATATTCCATAGGTATTTATTACGCCAATCCAGTCTAGTGTTTCATTTAAGGCCAGTGTTTTCTAGTTGACTTTCTATCTAGACAATCTATCCATTGATGTAACTGGGATGCTAATGTCCCCTACTATTATAGTGTTGCTGTGAATTTTTCCCTTTAGTTCTGTTTAGTTGCTTTATATATTTTACTGCTCCTATGTTAGGTGCACATATATTAATAAATGTTATGTCATTTTTGTGGAATGTCTTTTTTTATCATTGCTTAATGTCCATTTTAATTTCTTTCTATCTTTTGTCTTGAAGACTATTTTGTCTGATACAAGTATGGCTACACTTGCTTTCTTTTGGTTGCCATTTCCTGGGGTATCATCTTTTATCCCTTCACTGTGAGCTTGTATTTGCCTGTCTAGCTGAGATACGTTT
>NW_025793827.1:0-3344 GCF_021613505.1 Equus quagga | reverse complement strand
TCCCTTCACTGTGAGCTTGTATTTGCCTGTCTAGCTGAGATACGTTTCCTGGAGGTGGCATATTGTTGGCTCTTATATTTTAGTCCATCCAACTCTCTCCGTCTTTTGATTGGTAAATTTAATCCATTTACATTTAGAGTGATTATGGATATATGTGGGCTTAATAGTGTCATTTATCTTTTATTTTCTGGCTGTTATATATTTCTATTCATTCATTTTCCTTGTATTTCTGTCTACCATTTCACTTTGGTGGTTTTATGTGATGTGTTTCTCAGGTTCCTCTTTTTTATGTTTTGTGACTCTGCTCTAATTTTTTATTTTATACTTACCATAAGGTTTGCATAAAAGATGTTATAAATGAGACAGTTTTTTCATGCTTATAGGATTTTTTCTGCATTGACCTTTGTAGGTTCTGTCCTTTTCTCTTCTCCTTCTGTTTTTCTTGTCACTAGTTATCTCTTTTTGTGTTGTAGGTGTCTTACCAAGTTAAGATGGTTTACAGTTATATTTGATGCTGTCTTTCTCTCCAGACTTGTTATAATTGTGTTTACTAATCTCTTCTGATATAAAGTATAATTATGATGAAGTCCAATTAATCCTCGTTTTTATTGTTACACATGTTTGTGTGTCATATCTAGTAAAGCCTAACTAAACCCAATGTCATGAAATGTTTCCCCTAGGTTTTATATTAAAATTTTATAGATTTTAACTCTATATTTTGCTCTTGGAACCATTTAAGTGAATTTATGTGTATGATGTCAAGTAATGGTATAATTTCATTATTTGCATGTAGATATTAAGTTTTCTCACCAATGTTTGTTGAAAAGACACCCCCATTGGATGGTTTTCAGACCCTTGTCAAAAGTTATTTGACCACATATGTGAAAGTGTTTCTTCTGGTATCTCTATTTTATTGCTTTATTTGTCTTTATGCCAATACTACACTCTTTTTGTTAAAGTAGTTTTGTAGTAAGTTTTGAATCGGAAAGAGTGAGTTTTCCAATTCTTTTATAAGACTGTTTGGCTATTTGGGTACCTTGAGCTTCCATATGTATTTTAGGATGTATTTGTCCATTTCTGCAAAAAACCTGATTGGGATTATGATAGGCATTTCCTTGAATCTGAAGTTTGTTTATGGTAGTATTGTCATCTTAATAGTATTAAGTTTTCCAATCCATTAACAGAGGATGTTTTTCTATTTATTTATCTCGTCTTCAATTTCTTTAAGCAATGTTTTGTGAGTTTCAGTGCACAAATTTTTTTGCCTCCCTTGTTAAGTTTATTCCTAAGTATTTTGTTCTTTTTGATAACATTGTAAACGCAATTGTTTTCTTAAATTCTTCTTAAGATCTTACATTATTAGTGTATAGAAACAGAACTGATTTCATACCTTGCAACTTTGCAGAATTTATTATTTCAACAGACTTTTTTGTGGACTTTTTAGAATTTTCTCCATATAAGATTCTGTTGTTTTTGAACCAAGATAATTTTACTTCTTCCTACCAATTTGCATGTCTTTTTGTTTGTTTTTCTTGCCTAATTGTTCTATTTAATCCATCGGTACTATGTTGATTAGAAGTGACAAAAGTGGGCATCTTTACTTGTTCTTGATCTTAGAGGAAAAGCTTTCAGTCTTTCACAATTGAGTATAATGTTAGTTGTGAGGTAAATTTGGAACTGTGACATCAATTTTACATCACTTTAGTATCTTTTTCAAGTAATGCAAGAATATGATTTCAGCAGCCACAGAGTAAAACTATGTTCCTGTAACCCACTACTCCAGATCCCCAAGGCAAATAATTCATATTGCTTTACCACTTTTATCCTCTATTTCCATGTCTTTTCTGCCAATATACTTATCTTCTAATAATTAATAAACATCATATATCATCTTTTGACTCATCACCTCAACCACTGTGGATGGAGACTTTCCTTCTCCACATACCACCACCTCCAGGTCTTTTTCCCTTTTCTCATCCTTTCAACATAGTTACATCTCATTTTGTACCTGGGGTGGCAAAGTTGAGAGCATTGTCCCATCTTCTAGAATATATTTCTAAAATATAAAAGTATGAATTATTTTAAAACCTTATAATATTTTGGTTACTACTCCATATATAATTCGTTTCATTATTATTGCTATTTTCTCTGTCAAGGTGCTTTTAGGGCCACAAATGTATTGGCAATATCGACAATTTTCAGAAAATATTTCCACAAAGATATTTATAACTTTCAAGAAAATATCTTTCAATAAAATATTTCTTATTTACTTTTCTATATTCTGCACGTGCTGTTGAATATGACAGATCATATATATATCAATTCCAAAAAATGTTTTCCTTTGATAATATTAACTCCATTATTATTTTGTTACATGTATTTCTAGGAATGACAATAAGCATAGATTTGTTTCCCTATATTAATTCTCTAATTCTCTTAAACTTTCAAAATGGCAATTTTTTATGCTGCTGTTGTTGCTTTCTTTTACTTCTGGTAGATTTTTTTCACTTTGCCTTTGAAAGTTTCACTTAATTTTTAAAATCAATTATTATGTTTTTTAATTAGCAAAAGACTTTCTTGTTCCATGGCACTCCTTTTTATATATCTCATAATATTTATATGGTGGATTAATAATGTCTCATACTTCTTTGAAGTTAGCAACCTTATTTCCTAAAAATGCACTCTCTTTCTGCATCTTCCCAACCACATACAACTCACTTTATATTTATGCAGATTGTGTGCGAATAGGTATGTGGGTTTGTGTGTGTATGTATACACATTTGTGCATCTTCCTCTTTCATGTTGGGAACTTCCTTAAAAGTCTGGTAACATTGGGCTTTAAAATAATGTTTAAGACTACAACATCACATACTGTGTGGATCTTCTTCACTTATAATGTCTCTTGATAATTCCTCCTCCTACTTCCATGAAGAAGACTCTCAAGGTGCTATTTCCTGTTTTCCATTTAAGTAACTGACCATTTCTCTATCCAAATTCCTTATTTCAATCGTCCTGAATTATTACATCTATCACTGTGTCTTTTGCTCACTTACTGTCTTTTAATTTATAACATATCTATTTCTTTAGTATCATAAGAATTGAGTTTTAAGAGGGAGAGATGGCAAATATATGGTCTTAAATTCACACACTTATCTAGACTTGGAAACAATATTAAATACAAGTAAAGAAATGGGAAAAATGAATGAGTAAGACAGTTTAATAAAGCAATGTATAATGTTGTATACATGTTAGAGAAGCAGAGAAACAGAGAGCATGCTGTTTGGAAGAGCCTGAGCAGAGTCGCGAGAGCTACAATGAATGTGTGTATAGATGTTCCAGTAAAG
>NW_025793826.1:8884-12437 GCF_021613505.1 Equus quagga | reverse complement strand
TAACCTCTCAGAAAGTTTCCAAATCATGGACATACTGTTATAATCAGGGCCCACTCTAAATAAAATTGCGAATTAGTAAAGCTGCTCTTGACAAACATATTGTTCCCTAACCTCCTGTCCTATCAGTGGAGCCTCTACTCTCAACCTTTTACTTCCCTCTCTCTCCTCTATCAAAACTTATTTGTACTATGCCTTACTTCTCTGACAGGGCCATGATGAAATAAGAGTTTCCTGCAAGAAGCAATTTCTCATTCATCTCCTAAGCCAAGTTTAGAACTGCCCACCAGACACTACAACCTGGATGCCCCGTGAGCCCCTGAAACCCAAATCAACCTGGATGCCCCGTGAGCCCCTGAAACCCAAATTAACATCTCTCTCCATCTCTTCCCCCTCCCTCAACCTGTTCCTTCTTCAGTGTTTTCTATCTTGGTTAGGGCATTAGCATCCACTATTTACCTAACTTAGAAATCTCAGAGAAAATTTATCACATGGTAGTAGAATTATTTGTTTGCACAGCTGCTTCATCAACAAGACTGTTAGTTCCTTGGGGGAATATGATGGGTCTCTCTCACAGCACAGTGCCACACAATCCCGCATAGGTGAATAAACGTTTCATGTTGAAGGAGATCACGGTCAAGTGCAGTTAACTGGGACAATATTTGTGCACCAGCCGCCTAGAGTGCCCCTACTCAGCAGAACTGCAGTGCTGGCAAAGCTCCCATAACTGGTTATCCACCTTGCATGAAATCTTGATAAACAAGAATAAATACCTAATTCCAAAGTGCTTCAGGGGGCCAAATGTCATTTGTGATAGAGCCACATCTCTGGGTGACCTGGCTAACCACAAAGTTAACAGAACTATTCTCAGGAACACTCAGGCCACATCTCTCCTTTCCATGGGATTCTTCAAAGACTGGGAATCCTGGGTTCTCCTGTTTTCATGTGGGGATATGTTCCCACAAGGGCATGCAATTAACAAGCAAAGACTGGGGTCAGATTGGTTGGGGGTAACTCACAAGGCCCATGTGTTCTAATGAATAAAAAAGGCACTTGGGTTCTGTGCAGGGCCGTGTTTGGCTTGGAGGCTGCCTGCACACACACTGAGCAAGTTTTAATTAGTTAGTCCAAACAGAAGCTAGCTTAGTAAACTCATCCTGAAGAAGTAAAGCAAACCAACGAATCCAACTGGACAAAAAGAATCAGAGCTAAAATATTTCCTTGACATGAAACAGAAGGGTCCAGACCTGGCTCAGCTGCTGCTACCAGAAAGCCTTCGTCTGGAGACGGGTCCCAGGTGGTAGGTGCCTGAGAGAACTCAGGGGAATTAATTAGTGAATGCAGCCCAAGCATATAAACAATGACCAGCTTAGAGATGCGGCTCACACCTTCTGACCGACCCAGTCAGCGCCAGCATAATAGAACACATCTGCTGGAAAATTCCCTTTAGGATTTCCCATCACATGTGACAAACTGTTTTTACTACAACTGCATTATCTCTGGGCCCCAGCAGTGAGGTTTTATGAAGAACTTGCACATATCTGTGGCAAAACTCTACTTCAGTCTCTTGCTAATTTCACTGAGGTACCCTGTAAATAACTACTTAGCTTTCCAGCTCATTTGGAAGCACTGAAGCGAAAGAAGCATTACCAACACTATCTCACAAATGAGACAGGCTCTATAATGGGATTCTAGGGTGCAAATGCCCAAATCTGGAAAGTAGAACCCAATATAGTGGATGCTTATTAACTAAAAACTAGAGTATGTCCAAATAAAACCATATATTATGAAGCTTTTGGTGTGTGTGTGTGTAGGGGGAGGTTGGAGAATTAACAATTTTCCCCATTCACTCCCCTTTGCTCCCCCCATTCCCCGCCAACAGCCCTCTTTCCACATACCTAGACTTAATGCTCCTTGATTTACAAGTGTGACCTTCCCCACAGAGCAGCTCTCTCCTTTGCCAGCTCCTCATATAAGGAAGCGGAGTTGCCCGCACACAGTACCAGGGAAACAAGGGCATGCTCATTTCGCTCATGAGTAGTAAGATTCAGCTGCTTGGAGATAGTACAATATAACCCCCCAAACATCCCAAACCAAAAGATGAAGGCAGGGACGGAGATAGCTGAAGACTTAGTGCGTCTACTACTTTCTATTACTATTAAAAATCCTGATCTGGAGAAAGAAAGTCATATTGTTCGGCTTCATGAGCTGATGGCATCAATTCCTTCTTCCCTAAATTAGAGAATGGAGACATAAAAATCACATGGATCTTTTACATTTTGGGGGATATGTTAGAAACAATTATTTCTGTTAAATGACACACTGAATATCTTCTATAATATACTTTTAGGAAAAGATAAATCATGGCAAGCACTGCTTCCTGTGCTTAACTAATACAGTGCAGCAAGCCAAAATGTTTGCTTTTAAAGTACAAAGGATGCAGTAGGACGCATAGCTTGTAGCTGGTTTTGAGCTTTGCTTTTGTCACCTTCTAGTTCAAAAAGAAAAAAAAAAGCCTTTTTGGAAAGTACAGAAAAGGACAGTCTATAAATAGGCTTTTTAACTCACCACCTTTTCTGACTCAGGGACTAATTTGCGGCCAGAGGCAAGGGAGGGAGGTGAAGTAACAAGTGAAATCAATAGGTTACTGCACAGCATCTTAAAAGGCTGCAGAAAGGCTGCATTGACTGCAGAGGGTGGAGATGAATGAGAAGAGGGCTGAGGTAACAAATCTAGATGGACTGGGGTTTCAAAGCACTATTTTCATTGAGATGATGTAGAAAATCTATTTGCATCCTATTAAAAAAAACACTGCATCTCTAAATGGTATGGGTAATATGTGGTCATGTATTTTTTTAAACTTCTGGATAAATTTAACTTTCCATATGGAAGCTTACATAAGTGTAAATGTTTCATTCCAAAAAGGAAAAAAAAAAAACCGCTTGTGGAGAAAACACTGTGGGTAAACTATCCCCACTGGTCTTAGCTTCAAGAGTAATCCAAGATCACCACCACCCATATAACCAGGAGCAAAGATCCTACCGACAACTTATGGAACACTGCAGAAATAGGTATTAGCATCGACTAAGCAAAGAGTCACTCGCAAAGGGCTATTTTCTGAGACAACAGTCTCCCACCTCACTGGCTGCTCCTCAGCCCCTGCAGCTTTTTCCTTATTTCCTCCACCCTGGGGCACCCTAGGGCTCAGTCCACAGAACTCTCCCTCAATTACACTGACTCCCTAGCTGGTCTCAGCCAGTCTAATGGCTTTAAATATCACCTATCTGCTTATGATTTCCAAACTTTTATTTCCAGCCCTGATCTCTCCACTGAGCTTGATTACTTGACCTAATTTACTATTTCAGACTTAATACGCCCAAAACTAATATCCTGATATTATCCCAACAAATGTGTTCCTCCTGTGGTATTCCCTGCTTCATTATACAGTAACTGCAGCCCACAGTAGCTTGGGCCAAAACACTTGGAGTCATCCTTGACTCTTCCTTCTGTCACACTTCACATTCAATCCCTCAGAATCGCCACTGGCTCTACCTTC
>NW_025793826.1:2868-5884 GCF_021613505.1 Equus quagga | reverse complement strand
CCACTGGCTCTACCTTCTCAGTGTGTCCACTTTTCACACCTCTGTTGCTACCATTTAGTCTCAGCCATCATCATTTCTCTCCTGTCTTGCCTCTCTGCTTCCCTGTTCTCTCCCCTACAGTCTATTATCCGCCCAGCTGCCAGAAAGACCATGTAAATAATAAGTTAGAACATCACTCCTCTGCTCAGCATCCTCCGATGGCTCCTATCTCACAGTAGAAACAAAGTTTGTATTATGGCTGACAAAGTCAATGCCCTGTCCCCAACTACTAACCTCCCATTCCTCTCCTTGTTCACTCTCCTCAAGTCACACTGGACTCCTTGCTCTTCCTCAAACCCATCAAGCTGTTCCTGCTTCTGGGCCTTTGCTGTCTATGGTCCCTCTACACGAAACAGTCTTCCCCCAGATATCCACAGTTCATCTTCCTTTTCTTCAGATGTATCTGCTCAAATGTCAACTTGTACGTGAGGCTTCCTCTGATTACACTATATGTAACAGCATTCCTCTTATGCCCTGGCATTCCTTTCTCCTCATTCTATTTTTTTCTAGAGCCCTTAACGCCATCTGACATACTATATATTTACTTGTTATTATCTGTCTCCTCCCATTGGATTATAAGTCTATGGGTGTAAGGATTTTGTTCTGTTCACTGCTAAATTCCTGTCTAAACAACACCTAGCACATAGTATGTGCTCAATAAATATTGAATGAATGACTGGGATGGTAAGAGGAGTAATTAGAAGTGGCTCATTTTCCTAATGGCAAAAGGGAAGGAATCACATTGGAGAGGGTAGAATTTCAGGAGCTATTATGTGACATAAAAGCTTCAAATACCAGACTGAAGAGAAAAAGAATGGAATTTTTAGGAAATCAAATTATTTATTAAAAAATAAAAATTTTCCCACCTCACCTTCAGCATTATTCAAAATTTACTTAAAAATTAAAAAAAAATTTTGGGGCTGGCCCCGTGGCCGAGTGGTTAAGTTCGCGCGCTCCGCTGCAGGCGGCCCAGTGTTTTGATGGTTCGAATCCTGGGCGCGGACATGGCACTGCTCATCAGACCACGCTGAGGCAGCGTCCCACATGCCACAACTAGAAGGACTCACAACTATGAATATGCAACTATGTACATGGGGGCTTTGGGGAGAAAAAGGAAAAAAATAAAATCTTTAAAAAAAAATAGAGAAACTTTAAAAAAAAATTAAAAAAAAATTTTAATTGTGGTAAAAAACATACAGCATAAAATTTACCCTCGTAACCATTTTTTTTTTTAAGATTTTATTTTTTTCTTTTTTCTCCCCAAAGCCCCCCGTACATAGTTGTATATTCTTCGTTGTGGGTCCTTCTAGTTGTGGCATGTGGGACGCTGCCTCAACGTGGTCTGATGAGCAGTGCCATGTCCGCGCCCAGGATTCGAACCAACGAAACACTGGGCCGCCTGCAGCGGAGCGCGCGAACTTAACCACTCGGCCACGGGGCCAGACCCCATCGTAACCGTTTTTAAGTGTATATTTCAGTACTGTAAACTACATTCACATTGTTGTATAACAGATCTCTAGAACTTTTTCATCTTGCAAAACTGAAACGCTATACCTGTCAAACAACTCCCCATTTCCCCTGCCCCTGACCCCTTGCAACCACCATTCCACTTTCTGTTTCCATGCATTTGACTACTCTAGATATCTCATAAGTGGAACCATACAATATATGTCCTTTCTGAGACTGACTTATTTCACTCAACATTATCTCAAGGTTCATCCATATTGTAGCATGAGATCGGATTTCTTTGTTTTTAAAGGCTAAGTAATATTCCATTCTATGTATATATCACACTTCCTTTATCCATTCATCTGTTGATAGACATCTGGGCTGCTTCCACTTCCTGGCTATTGTGAAATGCTGCAATGAACATGGTTGTGCAAATGCCTCTTCAAGTTTCAATTCTTTTGGGTGTATACCCAGAAGTGGGATTGCTGGATCATATAGTAATTCTACTTTTAGTTTTTGTGGAACCTTCATACTGTTTTCCATAGTGGCTACAGAATTTTCCATTGCCACCAGTTGTACACAAGGGTTCCAATTTCTCCACATCCTCACCAACACTTGCTATTTTCTGGTTTCAACCCTTTCTATTTTTTTGTTTTGTTTTTTTGACAGTATCCATCCTGATGGGTATGAGGTGATATCTCATTGTGGGTTTTGATTTGCACTTCTCTAATGATTAGTGATGTTGAGCAGCTTTTTTCATATGCCTGTTGACTATATTTCTTCTTTGGAGAAATGTCTATTTAGGTCTTCTGCACGTTTTTTAGTTAGGTTTGTTGTTGTTGAGTCGGAGGAGTCCTTTGCATATTCTGGATACTAATTCCTTATCTGATATATGATTTGTCACTGTTTTCTCCATGCCGTATGTTACCTTTTCATTCTGCTGATTGTTTCCTTTGATGTACAAAAGTTTTAAAGTCTGATATAGTCCCATCTGTCTGTTTTTGCTTTTGTTGCCTGTGCTTTTGGTGTCATATCCAAGAAATTATTGTCAAATCCAATGTCACAAAGTTTTCCCCCTATGTTTTCTTCTAGGAGTTTTATGCTCTAAGTTTACATTTTAAGAATAATCACATAAGCAGTTAGTTAATACTTCAGTTTATCTTTGTTGGTCTTTATTCAATTCTGCAAAATTTTAGTGTTATTTCTGTATTTTTAATGCAGTTTTTATTTTAATTGTAAATTTATCAACTCTTTCATTTATAGCTTCTAGATCTAGAGCCATACCCAGGAAGGTCTTCCCTACCCTGACATTCTAGGTAAAAATTATCCAGATTTCTTCTATGATTTAACTTTTTACATTTTAATCTTTGCTCCTTCTGAAATTTATTTCATTCTGACTCATTTTTGCATGCTAAATCCTATTTGTCCTATCTTTCAAGGTCCAGTTTAAAGAAACAGCTAACCTTTATGGAGGACTTATATTGTGTTTTATATGCTTTACATGTCATTTAATACTCAGGAGAGATGC
>NW_025793826.1:1623-2768 GCF_021613505.1 Equus quagga | reverse complement strand
TTGTGTTTTATATGCTTTACATGTCATTTAATACTCAGGAGAGATGCATGAGGTAAATACTACTATTCTCTTCCTGGATGAGGAGACTGAGTCGCAGACAGCTTACTGGGTAACCTGCCCAAGGTCATTCAGTAAGAGAACCAGGATTTAAACCCAGGCAAGGCTGGTAGCAGATCCTGTGTTTTTAATCCTGATGCTGTGCTACCCTCTCACCTTTCATCCTTTTCCTAACACCTTCCCACCCTGAGCTTGAGATGGCCCCCTCCTTCCCCTGAACTCTAGAAAACCTGTACTCCTCACTTTTTAACAATCTTAGATCACAGTTCATTGCATACATTTCATGCTACTTTAAAAGGGAGCTTTCATATCTAATTCACCTTATATTTCTCACAGAAACTAGTATTATGCAGAAAGCTCAATAAATATTTATTGGGTGAATAAATAAATAAATTAGAAAAATGCTTACAATGTAAATACCTTGGGAGAGTGCATATTAAATTGATATTAAGTTATAAAGGAGTGATAAAAGATCCTTTTCTAATCCTAAATTCTAATAGGATGGAGAAGAAAGAGAGCTTGAGGGCACTGCTGGCTAGCGATGTTTTGATAGGAGGAAACAAGAAGGCCTGGGGACATATATTTAAGAAATAATTTTTTTATGGCTGGGTTGATATAAACATATAATACAGAGTTTCATATATTTTCCTATCATTGGGAAAGTTGGTTTTGTTTGCTTTAAAACTACAGCCTCTTAGTTCCTGTGGTGTTTTCTTGCAATCTAGTCTATAACGATGCTTTGAGAATGGCCAAATAATTGGTCTGTGATTCTTAGAAGAATAACGACGGAGAGGAACAAATGACACTGTTATTAGACTTAATCAAAAATTACAATTATTTATAGAAGATCCTTAAATCTTAATAGTTTGTAGTAGACTCAAGCTATGTTCCTGAAATTAAATTCCTAGGAAGAGTTTAACATACACTTGAATCTTAGAAAGTAAAATTAATTCTTCAGTGATCTGATGTTCTTACCATTCCCTGAAAAAAAGCACCAGCATAGCCTTGAATGTGGTCACTAATGGATTAAAAAGGTTTTAGTCAAATGTACCTTTGAGCTGTGTAAAGTGTTTACAGGGGGAAAAAAA
>NW_025793826.1:0-1523 GCF_021613505.1 Equus quagga | reverse complement strand
TCAAATGTACCTTTGAGCTGTGTAAAGTGTTTACAGGGGGAAAAAAAAAACCCAATGACCTATTAAAGAATGTACTCTCTACACAGGGCTACTGGGGAAAAATTCCTAAAATGCTTCCTGTGAACCTGGGATCAACCCAAATCATTATTTAAAATTGGCAAATCTCTTTAGTATATCTCATAAAAATGACAAAAGGCTACAATTGTGAAATAGTTTTTGTTAGAAATCAAGGCAATCAATATAAATAACTCCGAAATGTGAAAAACAAACTACTCCACTGGAAATGTACTTTTCGAGGCCTCTAATAACTTTTTGTTGTTGCCAAATTCATTGCCCTCCCACATTTTTCTTGTTGCCTTACATGGCTAACCCTGCTTACTGGTCATGCGTTTCATTTGTTTGTTTTTACTGGTCACCTTTTGAAACTCACTCCTTTCTCAGCTTCGGATACATGCATGTTCCTGAACTCCTTCTAATCTCTCCGAATGCGGCTTCACCGAGTCCTCTGCAAGATCATGTTCTCTATATTTGCTGTGTGTTCTTCAAGGTTCACTCTTTGCTCCCCCATCCTTCACTGTTTTCTCTTTAAGGCCTATTTTGAATTTCTGCTTCAACTTGGAACTCTTTCTTGGAAATCTGAGTGTCTGTGGAGCTCTGACCTCTTCTCCAATTTCTGGCCTCTAACCTCTAACTGTTTAAAGCACATGAATATTTGACTGTTTCACCATCAACCCGCTGTACCAAAGAGCTGTTATTCAATCATCTCCTCACATAGCAAACTCAGACTAAATGTCTATTATTTGCTAGAATCTGAGGACATGAAAGTGAACACAAGAGATCCTGCTCTGGAGTCCCTCAGAGTTTCAGGAAAGAAAAATACCCGTAAATCAGTACTTAGAATACAAATACTCAACAGATTTTGAAGCCATAAAACTGCCATTTTAAAGGCTGCAATTAGAACTGGGTTGCACAGCCTCTTGATTCTGGGAAGGACACTTTAGTGAGCCAAAGGTAAGAACCTTTGCTTTGTTTTTGCTGAAGACCTGAACGAAGCCAAGTGACCCAAATTATAGAGGCTTCAGATTGAGACACTGGCATTGTAAACCAGGCATGTGAGCAGGACTTTGAAAGTCACCGGGTGATCTCAATTGAACTCTGAGGAATTGCAGGAAGCTGTGTCCTTCCTGAGGTGAGGGTTCAGGGATGAAGGTGGTTGCATCCCCAAAATGGTTACTCCTGGCCGAGCAGCAGTCTCCTGAGGCGGTGTGGCAGCAGACACCACAGCAGCGAGCTGAGAGGGCTGGAGAGAGCACAGTGAGCACAGGCGGAGCAGCACCCGGGAAGCAGTGTCCTGGGAAGCCAGTGCTGCGGTGCGAGAGGTTCCTATCGCGCTCTGGCCAGTCACAGTTTACAGTCCAACAATCTGGATTCCAAATATACACTGTGAGTCACAGGCAGATTACGGCAGTGAAATATGGCTTACTAAGTGTGATCACAATATGATACAAAGCTTTACTAACTAT
>NW_025793825.1:16575-40954 GCF_021613505.1 Equus quagga | reverse complement strand
AAAAGAAATGAAGAAATTTTCCAAGAAATATCCAACTCAATTAGGCAATACGACATAAAGATTACAGGTATTCCAGAGGGAGAAGAGAAGGAGAATGGAGCAGAAAGCATGTTGAAACAAATAATAGCTAAGAACTTCCCAAACCTGGGGAAGGAGCTGAAAATACAAGTGAAAGAAGCTAATAGAACTCCTAATTATATCAATGTAAAAAGGCCTTCTCCTGGGCCGGCACAGTGGTGCAGTGGTTAAGGGTGCACGTTCCGCTTTGGGGGCCCAGGGTTCGCCGGTTCAGATCCCAGGAGCGGACATGGCACCGCTTGACAAGCCAAGCTGTGGCAGGCATCCCACATATAAAGTAGAGGAAGATGGGCACGGATGTTAGCTCAGGGCCAGCCTTCCTAGGCAAAAAGAGGAGGATTGGCACCATATGTTAGCTCAGGGCTAATCTTCCTGAAAAAAAAAAAAAAAAGACCTTCTCCAAGGCATACAGTAGTAAAGTCAATGACAAAGAAAAAACATTAAGGGCAGCAAGGCAGAAGAAAATAACTTACAAAGGAACCTCTATCAGGCTTTCAGCAGATTTCTCAGCAGAAAACTTACAGGCTAGGAGAGAGTGGAAAAATATATTTAAAATTCTGAAAGACAACAACTTTCAGCCAAGAATACTCTATCCAAAGAAAATAACCTTCAGATTTCATGGAGAAATAAAAACTTTCCCAGATAAACAAAAGCTAAGGGAGTTTATCACCACAAGACTCCCACTGCAAGAAATGATCAAGAAGGCCCTAACACGAAAAAGAAAAAAAAAATAGAAAGGGGTTACAAAGCCCTGAGCAAGGATGGTTCAACATCTGCAAATCAATCAATGTGATACACTACATTAAAAAAATGAAGAATAAAAACCACATGATCATCTCAATAGACGCAGAGAAAGCATTTGACAAGCTGCAACATCCATTTATGATAAAAACTCTCAATAAAATGGGTATAGAAGTAAAGTACCTCAACATAATAAAGGTCATATACAACAAACCCACAGCCAACATCATACTCAATGGGGAAAAACTGAAAGCCATCCCTCTGAGCACAGGAACAAGACAAGGGTGCCCACTCTTGTCGCTCTTATTCAACACAGTATTGGAAGTTTTGGCCAGGGTAATTAGGCAAGAAAAAGAAATAAAAGGGATCCAAATTGGCAATGAAGAAGTGAAATTCTCACTCTTTGCAGATGATGTGATTTTATATATAGAAAATCCTAAAGAATCCAATGGAAAACTCTCAGAAATAATCAACAACTATAGCAAAGTTGCAGGGTACAAAGTCAACTTACAAAAATCAGTGGCAATTCTATACTCTAATAATGAACTAACAGAAAGAGAACTCAAGAATACAATCTCACTGACAATAACAACAAGATATCTAAGAATAAAGTTAACCAAGGACGTGAATGACCTATGCAATGAAAACTATAAGACACTATTGAAAGAAATTGATGATGATCTAATGGTTTGGAAAGATACTCCAAGCACATGGATTAGAAGAGTAAACATAGTTAAAATGTCCATACCACCTAAAGCAATCTACACATTCAGTGCAATCCCAATCAGAATCCCAACGACATTCTTCACGGAAATAGGACAACGAATCCTAAAATTCATATGGGGCAACAAAAGATGCCAAACAGTTAACACAATCTTGAGAAAAAAGAAGAAAGCTGGAGGCATCACAATCCCTGACTTCAGTCTATACTCCAAAGCTCTAGTAACCAAAACAGCATGGTACTGGTACAAAAACAGACACACAGATCAATGGACAGAATTCAAAGGCCAGAAATAAAACCACACATCTATAGACAGCTAATCTTTGACAAACGAACTTAAGAACATACAATGGAGAAAGTCTCTTCAATAAATGCTGTTGGGAAAACTGGACAGCCACACGCAAAAGAATGAAAGTAGACCGCTATCTTTCACCATACAGAAAAATTAACTCAAAATGGATCACAGACTTGAAGGTAAGACCTGAAACCATAAAACTCCTAGAAGATAATATAGGTAGTACACTCTTTGTCATCAGACTTAGAAGGATTTTTCTGAATACCATGTCTACTCAGAGAAGGGAAACAAAAGAAAGAATAAACAAGTGGGACTTGAGACTAAAAAGCTTCTGCAAGGCAAAGGAAATCAGGAACAAAACCAACAGATAATCCACCAACTGGGAGAAGATATCTGCAAATCATATATCTGACAAGGGGTTAATCTCCAAAATATATAAAGAACTCACACAGCTGAACAACAAAAACAACTCAGTCAAAACATGGGCAGAGGATATAAATAAACATTTTTCCAAAAAAGACATACAGATGGCCAAAAGGCACACAAAAAGATGTTCAACATCACTAATTATCAGGAAAATGCAAATCAAAACCACACTAAGATATCACCCTGTATCTCTTAGAAGGGCTACAGTTACCAAGACAAAAAATAACAAATGTTGGAAAGGATGTGGAGAAAAGGGAACCCTCATACACGGCTGGTGGGAATGCAAACCGGTGTAGTCCCACAGTATGAAAATTTCTCAAAAAATTAAAAACAGTAATACCACATGACCTAGCTATCTCACTACGGGCTATTTACCAAAAGAACTTGAAATTGACAATTCAAAGAGCCTTATGTACCCATATGTTCACTGCAGCATTATTCACTACAGCCAAGAAGTGGAAGCAACTCAAGTGCCCATTCACTGATGATTGGATAAAGAAGATGTGGGGGGCTAGCCTGGTGGCGCAGCAGTTAAGTGCACACGTTCCACTTCCGCGGCCTGGGGTTCGCTGGTTTGGATCCCGGGTATGGACATGGCACTGTGTGGCAAGCCATGCTGTGGTAGGCATCCCACATACAAAGTAGAGGAAGATGGGCACGGATGTTAGCTCAGGGTCAGTCTTCCTCAGAAAAAAGAGGAGGATTGGCAGATGTTAGCTCAGGACTAATCTTCCTCAGGGGGGAAAAAAAAGAAGATGTGGTACATATATACAACGAAATACTACTTTGTCATAAAAAAAGACAAAATTGTGCCATTTGCATCAACATGGATGGACCTTGAGGGCATTACGTTCAGCGAAATAAGCCAGAGAGAGAAAAACAAACGCTGTATGATTTCATGCATATGTGGAAGATAAACTAACACACAGACAAAGAGAACTATTTAGTGGTTACCAGAGGGGAAGGGGGTTGGGAGTGGGCACAAGGAGTGAAGAGGCACATTTATATGGTGACTGATAAATAATAATGTACAACTGAAATTTCACAATGTTATAAACTATTATGACCTCAATAAGAACTAAAATAAAGTAACGCTACCCACTCCTTAGGGTGCGCTGAGCAGTGACTTCCTTCCCAAAAGTACACTATGAAAAGGGGGTCCTGGTGGTAGGTGTAGGTAATCTCACAATAGAGATACCAGAGGACACGTCCTCAGCCACATGGTCAAGGTCAGTATCAGCAGTGATAAGTCATGTGGACAGCATGTACCTCTGAGGTGATGTCATGAAAATGGCACTTCAGCTCTATGTTCCTCCTTCCTCAAACCTATAACCCCAGTCTAATCATGAAAAAAAATCAGATAAATGCCAACTGACATTCTACAAAATACATGACCAGTGCTCCTCAAAACTGTCAGGGTCATCACAAACAAGGAAAGCCTGAGAAACTGTCACAGCCCAGAGGACACAGGAGAACTAAACAGAATGTGGGAACTGGATCAGAAGGACCTTATTGAAAAACTGACGAAATCTGAATAAAGCTTGGACTTTAGCTAATAATGCAGTAATATTAGCTTATTAAAAATGGAACAAAACTAATGTAAGATGCCAATAATAAAGGAAAATGGGGAATGGGAATTCACTGCATCATCTCTGCAATTTTTCTGTAAATCTAGATGTGTTCCAAAATAAACATTAAAAGCAAAAAGTAATATTAAAAGCCACTCTCACTCATTAAGTCTCTTTTTAAAGACTGGCACCAGAGCTAACATCTGCTGCCAATCTTCCTTTTTTTTCCCCTTCTTCTTCTTCTCCCCAAAGTCCCCCAGTACATAGCTGTATATTCTAGTTGTAGGTCCTTCCGCTCATGCTATGTGGGCTGCTGCCTCAGCATGGCTTGATGAGCAGTGCCATGTCCGTGCCCAGGATCCAAACCAGCAAAACCCTGGGCTGCCGAAGGGGAGCAAGTGAACTTAAGCACTCGGCCATGGGGCCGGCCCTCACTCATCAACTTTGATGCAAAACTCCTAAGCAAAATATTAGCAAACCATATCCAGCAAGATATAAAGAGAATAATACATCATGATCAAGGTGAGTTTACACCAGGAATGAAAGGCTAGGTTAATCTCAAACCTGATCAAAAAATCTGATCCATGTAAATTCACTACATTAATGGAATAAAAGAGAAAAGTCATAGGAGTATCTCAATGGATGCAAAGAGTTTAACAAAATTAATATCTAGTTATGATAAAAACTCTTAGCAAACAAGAAATAGAAGGTAACTTCCTTGACCTGATGACGGGTGGCTTCTGGAACCCTACAGCAAATACAGTATATAGTGAAACGTTAAAAGCTTTCCCTTTGAGATGAGAAATGAGACAAGGATGCCTGGTGCCTCCTATTTAACGAGTAGGGGTCTTACCCAGTGTGATTTTAAAAAAAAGAAAGATGCGAGAAATAAAATTGTCATCATTTCCAGATGATATGATTATGTAAGTAAAAAATCCCAAAGAATCTATGGGTACTTTATTACGATTAATAAGTCAGTTTAGATAAATTGATAGACATAAGGAAAACTACAAAAAATAATTTATATTTGTAATACCAGTGACAAATATTTATAAAAACTTAAAAGTATACCACCTGCTATCAAACACCTAGAAATAAAGCTAACAAAGGACGTGCAGGAGTGTTACACAGATTATAAAAGACAAATTAAAGAGAATCTAAACAAATGGAGGGATATATCATATTTATAAAAGTCTCAATATTATGAATTTGTCAATTCTCCCCTAAAATGATCCACATAAATTCCAAAAAGTTTCACTGGGATATGAAAAGATGAGTCTAAAATTTACATGAAAATACAAAAGGCAAGAATAGCTGAGGAACTCCTAAGGACAGAAAGACTTGCTTTACTATACCCAGAACAAGCAATAGTAATTAAGACAGAGGGGTGTTAGCACGGGACAGACACACTGGCTGATGGATTAGAAGAGTGAGTAGAAACACACCCACACACGTATGGTCACTTGTTCACAATAAAGGTGGCAAGCAGAGCAGGGGGCAGGCGAAGTGTTTCAAAAACTAACTTCAGGTGAATTTCAGACCTAAACGTGAAAGCAGAATAAAACATCCAGAAGGCAGTGGAGGAGAATACCTTGAGGACCTTACAGCATGCAAAGATTTCTTAAACAAGGCAGGCAAAGTTCAACTACAAAAGAAAAGAAACTGGGTGGCAGTGAAATGTAAGAGCTTCTGTTCATCAAAAGGCTCATGAAGACAGTGCATAACTGAGGGAGCCACAGCTGACATGTGTGAGAGCAAAGAGCTGGTGATTCAACAGCTGGAAACGCTGGAGGAGATGAGGGGCGCTTCTCTCTCAGACTGCCAGGGTCATGTCGTGTCCTCTTGCATTCCACACCAAAAGCTGCTCCCCCTCCCAGATGCTCACGAGCAAACCCCTGATCTGCCCAGGGGAGCTGTCAGTGCAGACACCAAGAACCTACTTTATCCTGTTCTGAGAACTGTGATAGATGCAAAGGGCTACCCTACATAAAAGTAATGACATAAAATGGGCAGTTTTATTCACATTTTTGCCTTTGCTTTTGAAAGGGAAGACAGTTTGAGGCCAGAGTCATAGGAGGAAGAGAAAGCAGACAAACCATACCTCCACGAGGGCGAACTTCTCCTCGCTGGTGTAGTTGTAGCGGGTGGCGCGCTCATACTCCTCAGCGTTGTCAGGGCAGTCCTTGTTGGAGTACTTGTCCGTCGGGTGCACAAGTTTCCATGAATACTGGTGTGGTCAGAAAGGAGGAAGACATTCACACTGAACGAACAATGCTTAACTGCTTGTCTCACTCACATGACCTTCACCAAAGCTACCGAAAGGTCAGCCTTGTAGTATTTGCAGAGTCTGAAAGTCACACTCACTCACACACACACACTACGCATGCGTGCACACACCACGCAGACACACACAGAGTCCATCTCCCTAAGAGTGCAAAACATTCTGGCCATGCGACTTCGGGTTTAAGAAACAGACCAGAGGTTTAAGAAATACATCAGACAAAACGGCCTGGATATTTTAACTCTCTAACACTCTAGGCATTTCATCACCGTTTAAAAAGAGAATTAGCTATTCAAATGATCATGTACTCATCCAATATAATTTTGGTCTGATCAAAATAAACAACAAAAGAGAAAACTCTCTATGACTTATAGGTATCCAAATCTTTACATGGCATCAGAAACCATTTTACTAATACTAAACAAAAAAAGTGATGGCTAGAACCCCACAGAGAAAATATTGTTTAAATAAAAGAGAATTAAAAATCATCATAACAGTACTTAAATTTAATTCTATAAAACGTTTTAAAAGATGAGGCCCTTTATTTGTAACATACATACATGCAATGTATGTTGAGTCATCTTAGAAACATTTAAATTGATATATATTCTTATTTCTAAGGCCAAAGCTAAAAAGCCAATGTTTTCTTGATCCAAAGACCAAAGTTAATGCAGAACAAATATCATTTAGTCAATTTCTTGGAGCTTGGGAACAAAAGCAATTCTAACCAGCTGGAGGTTGATGTTCTTTTAATTCCCTGCATTTCCAAATAAAAGCAAGCACAGAATGCCTACCACTTCCATCACATGGGCGCTCCACTGAGACAGCAACTGCAGGCCCTGCAGTGCCAAGTCGAAGAGCTTCCGGTACTCAGCATCTGTCTTCTGAGCCTCCTGGCGGCCAGACCCTGTGACAACCTAGAGCACAACAGAAGTATCAGGAAGACACCCCATATGCAGAAAAACCACCTATGCATTTACCCCGTGACCCACCAAACCCACTCTAGGAACCTACTCTAAAGGTACATTCTAAAATATGAAATGATGTGGGCCCACAAGCCTTCCCTGTAGCAACAGGCTGGCGTCCACAGAGCCCCCAATGATGAATGCTCTGTAGCTCTCAAAGCAAAGAGAAAAGATGCTGTAGACTGTGCTGGATGAACCTCCAAGGCATGGTGTTCAGAGAGGCCTGTGCACAGTATGTTTCCACTTGCCAAATAAAGGAAAACGTGCACATCCTGTGTATTTGCTTATATCAAATAGAACAGATTTAAGTATAGTGACCTACAGGGCAGGGAGGCACAGGGTGGAGGGGAAGCCAGCTTCTCTGAGCATGCCTCCTTTGAGACATCTGACTTGGGAACCACATAAACGGTATATACTACGACATAACATTAAATTAGGGGGGGAAGGGATCCCTGAAACTCAAAAGCAAAATGAAACAATGAACTGAACTGTGTAATAAGTTGGCATCATGGCCGCACAGTGGGGCCATATAGCATAAGTGTCTGATAATTGCCTTTTTTTGATTATAATGTAAGTGCCTGACATTAACCTTTTGATTGCCAAGGGATCCATTTCAAAGACATCCATCTCAAATAAACACACTGCCAGCTACACAACTAGATAAAGAGCCAGGCTGCTCCACCCATGAAGTTCCCCTTTTAGAGAGCCCTGGGTGACCCAGGGGACTGGAAGCGCCGACAGCTAGTCTTTCTTTTTTGTAATGCAAGTGCCTCACATAAGCTTTGATTGTGTGGCATCCACTTCAAAGATGGCTCTCTCAACAGACACACTGCCAGCCACATGACCAGATAAAGAGCGAGGCCATCTGCCTGCCTAAGGCTCCTTTGCTTTAGAGATCTTAGTTGGTTTCCATAAGTGACCATTTGGGCCACTTGTTTTTTCTCTTCCCACGCTTTACATTCCCACTCTTACGTTTTAAATTCACCAATAAAGAGTGAGCCCATGAAACACTACGCCCCTACCCTCAACTCCAATAAAATCAGAACCCCAGGCCCACATGCATGCTCTCTTTCTACCCTCAGGCTGCCACAAGTAGCACAGTTCCAAGAGAGTGTCTCAGCATCACTATCAATAGGCTGAGACCAACACAAAACAAACACTTCAAGCAACTTTGAAAGACAGTGAATGAACAACCCAGAGGGAGAAATCTAAGGACAAAATCCACCGCAAAATAAATCTTAAACAATTTTTGGTAATTGTATTGTTATTATAATATAACATAAAGTTATATATTACGATATAAAACTATGTTGTTTCTAGTAATTATATGATTATTAGCAGTGCCAGTATTGCTATTTTAAAATTGCTGAGTGTATCTTGAGACATCAAGTCAAAATTTGCAGGAGTCATTAAGAACCAGTATGGGAAAAAAAGAAAAAGAAAAAAACTGAAGTAGATTGACTTCAACACAGTACTAAAAAAATCCTTGATTTGTTACCTTAGATGATGCTAGGGAATCAATTATTTTAACAATTGATACGTAAAGCAAAGGAATCCAGCTGTGACCTTGTCTCTTCTGCAGGAGGGATCCCACAGAGTAAGGCACAGCTGGTATGAGGGCTGAGGAGGAGGGCAGAACTAGAGTATCACCCTTACAGGTGCACGCAGCTAGGCAGCAGACAACGCTGCCCGCATCACAGAGTCAGCCAGACATTCCAGCGGTTTGCGGCATGGCCGACGAAGGGCCGAGTGGGCTGAGAGAAGGGAAGCTGAGTCTGATCAGGTCTCCAGATCTAACTACCAATGTATAGGAAACACGGGACAGAAGTCATGGCAAATGATACCCCAGAGAGTGAGAGAGATGGAGGGGGACACATCTCCAAGGAGACACATCAACAAACTGCAGTGTCTGGAACTTAATTTGGATCCTGAGGCAAACAAATTTGGAAAAATAGTGTGTGTGTATGTATATACATATGCTTGTATACACAGTGGAATATTATTCAACCATAAAAAAGAAGGAAATCCTGGGCCAGCCCAGTGGCACAGCGGTTTAGTTTGCACGTTCTGTTTCAGTGGCGTGGGGTTTACAGGTTCGGATCCCGGGTGCGGACCTACGCACCACTCGGCAAGCCATGCTGTGGCAGGCGTCCCACATATAAAGTAGAGGAAGATGGGCATGGATATAGCTCAGAGCCAATCTTCCTCAGCAAAAAGAGGAAGACTGGTGGCAGATGTTAGCTCAGGACCAATCTTCCTCAAACGAAAAAAAGAAGGCAATCCTGCCATTTGCAACAACATGGATGAACACTGAGGGTATTGTACTAAGTGAAGTAAGTCAGACAGAGAAAGGCAAATATTGTACAGTCTCACTAATACGTGGAATCTAAAAAGTGTGGTAGTTTTAGCTCTTACAATTATTTTATGATCAATTTTGAGTTGCATTTTTTGTATGGTATGAGGAAAGGGTCCAACTTCATTCTTTTCTATGTGGATTCCCAGTTTCCCCAGCATTATTTGTTCCCCACTGAGTATACCCTCATCAAAAACCAACTGACTCTACAACCCTGGGTTCATTGCATCATTATTCACAATAGCCAACACACGAAACAACCTAAGTTGCTGGCGGCCTAGTGCTTAAGTTCAGTGCTCTCCACTTCAGTGGCCCAGGTTTGGTTCCCGGGCTTGGACCTATATTTTTCTGTTACTCGCCATGCTGTGCTGACAGCCCACATACTAAAAATTAGAGGAAGATCGGCACGGATGTTAGCTCAGGGCAACTCTTCCTCAGCAAATAAATAAACAAACAAACTGAGTAAAGCATTCAAAGGTCGATCTCTTTCTTCTTGTTAAAATCATCATCTTATCCTGAAGGTACTACACTCAACAGCAAAAGGAAGATGACAGGAACCATGCATGCTGTTAGATGCTCTTATTTGGAGTAAAAATCAGCTCTACGTGTTGTTTGAGAGCTTCCCATGAACTCGGTTTACAACTACATCATGAAGTCTCAAGGGGCTGCTCCCCATCTCTACCCTAAGGGCTGTGCTGGCCGCTGGAGAAGGGGTGAAGTAAGGCCTCCTCACTAGGGAGTCGGCCACCTACCAGGGGTCTGCTGGAGGCAGCACATGCCCTAAGACATCTGGGCTGTCTTTCAGTCATTCTAGTTGTATGACGACTAGCATTTGGTGGGTGGGGGCAGGGGTGCTCATCATCCTGCAATGGGTGGGGCCAACGCACAGAGCTGTTCCCCACAAATGTTAATGGTCCCCCTGAGAACCCTGAGGTACCACAGTCTCACAAACCAGACCTGTGTCTGTGGCCCCAAGTCCCCGGGTTCCTCTTGACTATTTGCAGAACCCACACCACTGACCACTGCTTTGACCTTGCTGCCTCGTCTGCTAAGATATGAGAAGTGCCATTCCCAATGCTCCTCCACACTCACACACCCCTCCGGCACACCCCACATACTGGCAGGGCTGGCTTGGAGTCACACTTGACAGGTGGGGATAACATGATCAGCCCAAACAAGGACACAGGAAACCCAGCTGCAAAGCCGAAAGGAATTAACAAGGCCTGAAGCCGAGGAGATAGCGCTTCCTCCTACACCCAACTCCAGGCCCTCCCCTGGGCACCAGGACGTCCTCCCACCGACCCAGCAGCTCCTACACGCCTCTGCCTTCAGGACTTCCTGCCTCTAGGCACGAAACGGCCACAAGCCATAATCACTCCTTTCCTGAGGCCCTACCCTCTCTCTTCTAGCAGCTTGGAAACAAGACTAGACTAGGAAACAGACTTAATTCATGGTCTTTCCTCAGTCCTTTCTTTTGGGACCTCTATTACATTTTTCTGAAAAAAGATCTACAGGTGAACAGATAAAAACGATGCTGACTGCACTGCCATCCATTATAACGAGTGCTTTTTAAGTATTCGTACTCAACTATGCTTCTCAAAGCAATTAACGTCAGTTTTTGGTTGCAGAGAACACAGATGACATTCTAGGGCCATCTGTCCTCAGGTGTCAGTGCGGGCGGGCGCAGAAGGCCCACTCACCTCACTGTTGCTATAGCGTGCCAGCTCTGAGATGAAGCGCATGTGGTCCTCCCGGATCTGGATCATCTGCTCACAGATGCTGTACTGCGGGCTGCTACTGGAAGATGTGCACGTCCATCTGCAGTGAAGGGGAAACGTGTGTCACCTGAGGGCACTTGCACAAGGCTTATGCAGCACAACGCTGGGTGCCCAAGGACACATGCATAGCGTGGGAGAGGAGCTGAAGGCTAGGAAAGAATATGGAATTCTCAGCAAGGAAACAGAGCTGGCCCAGCCCCCTCTCCCTGTGTCAGGGTCACTGCCCTACCTTCTCATATCTGTGTTTTGGAAAAGGAATTGTAATTTCTCTATAATCAATAAACCATTTTCTAGAACGCTGAGAGACACTGCTGGATCTACGACAATGCATCACCCTTGCGAGGATCTCTTGACGTATTATTGCAGAGTTGCCAGGAACTATTTCTTTATTACTCATGTGGGAAAATAGAAGCTATAGTACAGAAACAAATCAGCCAAAGACTCAGGAGCAAAACTTCTCCTTACGGGGAGAGTTGAAAACTGACATCACCTGGAAGTTAGACACTGTCACCATAACTACCTATGTGCACAACACACCATTTCAGCAGCAAACAGACACAATTTAGTGGGAAAGAAGTTTATTAAGAACTGAAACTGCTGGTGCTCTTGGGCAGAAAGCATGGATCTTAGGACTTAGACGGCTGCCCCCTCACATGTAGCACCAGTACTCTGTGTTTTTAACAAGCTGGTCTCCTTTTTGTGAAGGGATGGAATACAAGTTACCACTTTTTGAGATGGTCAGTGCACTGTCTCAAGTAGTACCTCTTTCTCTTTGATTCCACTACAGGATGACGGGATGATTATGTCGGCATTATCCCAGGCAGCTCCTCAAGTCTGCAATGAGCGTGCAAGGCACAGGCTCTGCACTGGGATCCATTCTCAATACACTTGCCTCCCCTGCAGACCCCCAACAGCATATCCACCTCAGGCAAGGCACTGGAGCCCAGAGCCTGATTGCTGGCATTGGCACACTCTGCATCTGCCCTTTCTGGGGCCAGATGCTGGTGTGGGGCCCGTGGGCCAGGCTCCCAAAGCTGATTGCTATATGCTCAGGCACCTCCCAAGGAAGCTGTGAAACATGGGCATTATTACCAATTAAATGCTATAAACTTAGAATAAATCATATTAAAAACAGACAATAAGTGCACAAACTCATGGTTTCCTGATTCTCTTACCGACTTTCCATTACTTATGATCTAGAGCTAATCCCTATCTGTTAGGGCAGAAGCATCGTGTAATGAATGTCACGCTGTCAGCCTGAACTCAGTCACAGCCGGACATTCATACCATGGACATCAGCTCATGTTCCAAATCAGAGTTTGAGGTGGTACTGAAGCACAAAGAAGTTTCAGCTTAATGAACTTAACAGAGGAGAGTGAGAAGTCATCTAAGAGTGGATCACATAGCAGATTTAATGGCAAATATATTTGGAAATAAACTAGCACAGAGGTTGGCAAACTACAGCACAGGTCAAATGCGGTCAGCTATTGTATGGGTCTAGGGCCGTACAAATGGTTTTTACATTTTTAAAAACTTGCTTAATAAGACAAAAAAGAAAAGAAAAAACAAACGAGAATATGAGACAGAGACCACATGTGGCCCCTGAAGCCTAACGTGTTTACTATTTGGCCTTTAAAGAAAAAGACTGCCAGCCTCAGAGTGAACAGATTGAGATGCAACTGGTTTTTCAAAATCATGGTTGAACTTCGGCCAGTTTGGCTATGGGTGCATGCATTTGACAAAAGTCAGCAAAAGCATCCTATGAGACTCACCCGCCTATGTGGAATCTACAATAATACCTTAACTGTGAGCTACAGATCCTATACGGCAGGGTTGGCCACCTTTCTCTATATAAGACCAGAAAGTAAATACTCTAGGATTTGTGGGCTACACTGTCTCTGTCACATCTGTCACATAGTCACATTGTCTTATTTTAAAAACAACCCTTTTAAAATGTAAAGATCGTTCTCAGCAACAAAGACTTTCCAAAAACAGGCCTGGGCTGGATTTGGTCGGCAGGTTACAGGCTTGTACCCTCTGTAAGATACACGCAAACATCCCACCCACAAACAGGGCTGCTTGTTCAGAAGTGACCAGCAGACCACAAGGCCCAGAGCATTTGTTAACAAGTCTACATTCTCAACCAGCACTATCCAAAAGAATTCTCTGGGATGATGGAAAAGTTCTGTATCTGTGCTCACCAATACAGTAGCCACAAACTATTAAATATTTGAATGGCTAGTCCACTAAGAAAATAAATTGCATTTTTTAATGAATTTAAAGGTAAACAGCCACACGTGGCAAGGGCTACCACATTAGGCATTCAGTTCCAGAGAGTTGAGAATGGCAAAGGTGTTATCTCAGATAAATGACTAGAGTTATTAAATGACAGTGAGGCCACAGCAGAATGCTCTAATGGGCAGCTCGTCCTACCGAGATTTATTTTCCTCATAGTGCGTGCTGGTCTTGATGTATCTTGCCAGTTCTATTTGCATGTCCCCAAACAGTGGAACCACCTGGAGCTGCTGTATTCAAAGAACAAAAAAAACAGGGTCATTATGTATGTTTAGTCACCAAATACATAAACACAAGAAGAACGAGTAATAGTAATAATTACTATGCATTGAACGCTATTTCTGCAAATCATTTACTGCAAAAAAGTTGTAAATAACTTCTACATGCACTTTCGGAACAAAATACAAATTAAGAACCAACATTCATAAAACCAATTCAAATATTAAAATTAACCTACCTTTTGCTAGATCTATAGTTACAAAAAAATCAACTGCATTTCTATATGCAAGCAACAATTAGAAAATGAGGGGCCGGCCTGGTGGCACAGCGGTTAAGTGCGCACGTTCTGCTTCGGAGGCCTGGGTTTCACCAGTTCAGATCCCGGGTGCGGACACGGCACCGCTTGGAATGCCATGCTGTGGTAGGCGTCCCACATATAAAGTAAGGAAGATGGGCATAGATGTTAGCTCAGGGCCAGTCTTCCTCAGCAAAAAGAGGAGGATTGGCAGCAGTTAGCTCAGGGCTAATCTTCCACAACAAAAAAAAAAAAGAAAGAAAGAAAGAAAATTTAAAGAGGAACAACTTCCAATAGCATCAAAAAAGTAT
Source organism: Equus quagga (assembly GCF_021613505.1). Classification (NCBI taxonomy): domain Eukaryota; kingdom Metazoa; phylum Chordata; class Mammalia; order Perissodactyla; family Equidae; genus Equus; species Equus quagga. The sequence goes on along the minus strand of NW_025793825.1, from coordinate 26,628 downwards.
GTATGAATACATGAACAAAATATGTACAAGACTTCTAAGCAAAAATACCACCAAAAATTCTAGAGAAAATTTAAAATTCTAAGTGAATGAAGAAATATATCAGGTTCATGTATTGGAAGACTTGGTATTTTTTAAATGTCGATTCTCACTAAGTTGATCTATAGATTCAATGGAATTCCAAACAATATTCCAAGAGGAAAACCAGGCTATCAGTAGTGTGTGCCTGTGTGCTTGTGAAAATCAGCAAGCCAATTCTAAGATGTAGGTCGAAAGGTGAAGGGATGATACTCAAGGCAATCTTAAAGAACATAACTTGACGACTTCTTGATATGCAGACCTATTCCTTTGGAAAACTAAGACAGTGTGGCCCTGGAGCACAGATGGAAACCAGTGGAGAAAGACAGAGAAGCTAAGACAGTCACACACATGCAGACACCTGCTTTATGACCCAAGTAACACGGCAGGGCAACGGGAGAAAAGATAGTCTTTGCAATAAATGGACAGGGTCAATTGGATATGTATAACGGGGAGGAAAAAATCCAAGAATGTCAACCCGCTACCTCACAGCACGCACAGAGGAAACTTTCAAGGGGATTACAGATCTAGATGGAAAAGGAAATGGTGACACTTCTAGGAGGTAACACAGAAGAAAATTCTCATGAGCCTGCTGTATACAAAGATTTCCTAAAGTGGACATTAAAGATCGATATATTGGACTACATTAAATATTGAACAGAAGTTTACCAAATGACACCTTTAAGAAAGTGAAAAGGAGAGCCACATAGGGGAGAAGGCATGTATTTTAGAACACATGTATCCAACAAAGGACATGGACTCAGAATACACAGACTACAAATCAACAGGGAAAAAAGAACTAGAGACTTGAAGTGACACTTCACCAGAGAGAACACACAAAAGGCTAACAGCATGAAAAGTCACCAAGGAAACAGCGACTAAACTGCAGGACATGCTACTGAGGAAATCATAAGGATGGACATACCCTTCAGGATGCCCCTTCCCCTCAAAAAGTGACAGTGCCAAGTGTTGCCGAGGATGTGGAACAATGGGAATGCTCGTTCATTGTTGGAAGGAACACAAATCTGCACAACCATGTGGGAGAATCGTCAGGCTGGATTTACTACCAGGACCCGCAACCACCACCCCCCACCTGGTATATTCCAACAGAAACGAGCACAGACGTGCACTAAGTCAGAGCAGCCAAAACCCAGAAACAATCTCACCTCCATCACAACAAAATGGATAAATAAACTGCAGTCTAATCACAAGAATTGCTCCACCACAAAAAAAACCTAAGGACTGGAGCTGCAGGCTCCCACAGGGATGACTCTAACAAACAGAGTGAGTGAAAGTGGCCAGATGCACGAGAGAGAACATGGGTTGATCCCCTTTCTACAAGGTTCAAACCCAGGCAACACTGGTGCACAGCAGGAGGCAGAGAAGCCGCCTCTGTAGACAGGAGTGTGAGCGCTGCCAGTCAGCATGCCCCATTTCCTGATATGTGTCATGGTTATAGGGGTTCATCTCCCAAATTTCAAGTGGTATACACTTCAATAAAAACGTTTATCTAAAAGAAGGCAACTTACCTTGAAGTACTTGTCCATCTTGGATAAGTTTATCCTTTTCTTGGCATCTAGTTTATAGATGTTGCTGACACTCCCATCTATCAAGTACAGACCAAACCCCATGACCTGAAAATCACATAAAACTCAGACCTGCAAGTTTAATTGCCTCTAAGCACTTATACTGCTACAGTTTATTTCGAAATGACAATTCACTCTTCTTTCAAAAAGCGTTTTTAAAAGCTCCTTGGAAATAAATAGCTATCCCTTCTTGAGAAGCTATTCTTTTACATGCGTCATTCCTTGCAGCTATTTCAGCGTCCTCCCCAGGCACACACATCAGCTCCACCTCTCATCAAGCACAATGCAGTACAAAATACGGATTTCCATGAGCACCCATAGCCAGGGGCCCCTGCACCAGACAGCACCGACAGAACATTTCAGCCGTCACAGTGTGCTATCCAGTGGGCTCTCCAGTGTGATGAGGTCTTGGGGTTGGGCCCGCTCTTGCAGGGAGGGCTTTGGGCGGCCGGACATGCAGCACAGGGTCTCCAGGGCTTCCCTCCACAAACGTGGAGGGCAGAGCAAAGGGAATGGCGGAACCACCTTCTCCTGGCCCCACGAGGAATGTCACTGAAAACCTCCTCATCTTGAAATAGAATAATAACGAACAATATGGTGAATGGCTGTTTCTGGAACAACAGGTCTACTTTAATCATGGTGACACAGTATATTTAATTCCTCGGAATCACATCCTTGATAGGTGGAATAAGGTATAACGTGTACTACAGAAGCTTAATGCTGGGAGAAACCCTGGACCCAGGACCTCCTCACCCACAAGCACCTTTTCTGGGGGTGGGCATGTGATCCACCTGGCACCGGGGTCAAGCCCAGGACATACTCACAGGAATGTGTCAAGAGCCTGTAGTGCAACTATAGGCTGTGTGCAGGGCAGAGGATGCTACACACACACACACACACACACACATACAACATACAAACACACACACACACACACACACACACACACACACACACACGGCAAGCGTCAGAATAAGAAAAGGCATGCAAAAGGATCTTAGACAAAGCACAGCCTATTAATGACAGCAGGGCCATCCCTCCCTCCAGAGTACAAGGGGCAGTCACCCCACACGGACTTTGAGAAGCATGTGTTTTTCACTGGGTGTCAAGTACATCCTGTTCTCATAGTAATCCACACACAGATTCACGATGTCAGCGAGGAGCTCTTCATAGCCAGAAATCACTTCGAGCTGTTGCTGCAGAGATTGACACACAGAGCAGGAGACCTGTGCCATGGTCTGCTCCTGGCCCCGGGTCCCCCGCCCAGCAGCCATGCACCCTGCCAGCCAGAGTGGGGAGAGCGTGAGCCTTACTTGTGTGATCTTGTTGTGGTTGGCCAGGAACATGGACAGATTCTGAGATTCCTGGATGGACTGTGGGTCCGCCATTTTCCGCAAAAACTGAGCAGCCCTTTGAAAGCAAAAAACAGAGTTACTCAACCAACATGCTTAATGATGAAAAAAGAAAAAAGCCTAGGAATTCAGGATTATTTTACTCTGCCTACAGTTATCTGTAGAAATGTGGGTCTTAACTTCAACCTCCTCTAGCTTCTCCATCTTTAACTCCAGGGCAGTCTTTTGCCGACCTGGACAGCTCATGACCCAGATGTCCAGAGCTGACAAACTTCCTCAGAGACGTGGCAGCACCACCCACAGGCCTTTCTGAAGGGCCCCTGCACACTGGCCTCTGTCCTGGGCTCCCTGTCCCCGGGTCTGAGAAAGGCCACCCCCTCTTCTGTGACTTCTAGAGCCCGGTGACGAGGATGGCAAGCACCATTCATGTTCTCTGCTGGGAACCCTCTGGGCCACCACGCCTCCACAAGTTAGGGACCATACACAGTTTTGATGCCAAAGGTCTGAGACAGAATCCTGGTCCCTCCACTAATACACAGCTCCATCTTGGACAAACCTCCTGAACTCTGCTGAGCCTCATTCATCACATCAGTAACTAACAACAGCCGCCCATCTGACCGCCCACAGAACTGACATGAGAACAGAGATGGAAAGGCGCACAGAAGGACCTGTAGACTGAGGTCTGATCGTGCTGTGAGGCACATACTGAGTCTCTGAGTTCGTCAGAGCAGTGTCAAGGTGAACGTGAGGATTCGGCACATAGCCTGCCCACATAAGGACATGTCTATGCAACCTAGAAACTTGGGGTTTTTACTGATAGAAGACTGATAACCTACTCCAATAGTCACTTCTTCCCTGCTTTCTTAGGAATAAACTCCCAATTTTCATGCGGCACCGATGTGCCTCATCTCCACATGACCGATGGCTGAGCCATGAGACATAATGAAAAGTCTTGCAAGGCACTGGAAAGTTTTTATAAAGGAGAGTGTGGGCCCTTCTATTCTTCTTCCTCCTTGTTGACTGGAATGCAGAAATGACAGCTGGAGCTTAAGCAACCATCTTGAAACATGAGACAACACATGAAGACAGCAGAGCAGCAGGACAGCTGGAGTCCTGGGTCCTGAACACTGTGGAACCCCCTCATCAGCTGCAGATCACCCAGCTCAGGACTTTTCAGGTGAGAAAGAAAGAATCGGAAATCTTGTTTAAGGCACTGTTATGTCTCTAAGTTTTTAAGAATTATATACAGTTAAACTAACATTAACTAATACAGTCACATTCCTTTTCAAAGTGTTCACTTTATTGATCTGAGTGGCTGCTGAAACTAAGGAAGGGATCAAAGATGCTGTTTTCTTTTTCTCAAGCCTCACAATAACCATATAGGTTATCTTGGCATTTACACTCAGAAGAGGATGTACTGGTAGCTACCAGCTGGGTGCAAATAAAAATTGTGTTGGAGTGGGGGTGTGTAAAGACTGGGGAGGAGTAGGGGTTACTGTCTGGGAAGGTGAACCAACAGGGGATCCCAAACAGAGGTCACAGGACGAGGCCGCTGGAAAGGAGGAAGGGGTGGCCCAGGCCCTCTCAGTGCTCAGGGGAGCCTCAGGTGGTAAAGACCCCTGTGGTTCCTGGAGGGGGGTGCCTGGGGCCCCCACAGCCTTCCACAGAGCAGCCCCATCTTTAAACTATTTTACAGACTGGGCTTTGGAATAAAAGTGCTGCTGCCGAGAAAAGAGAAAATCTTTTTGAAATGAAAAACCACTGATGCCGTCCACCAACCCCATCTCCCCGATAAAGTCAGAAAGGCTAAGAAAGCTGCTCAAAATCATAGCAAGTGATTTGTGCAGCCAGGAGCAGACGCTGCTCTCCTAGGCTGGGCTGGTTTCACCCTCCACCTCTCAGAAGACCCCATGCTCTGCAGAGAGTCACACACACTTGGAGTCTCACAAACACTGTCATCAGATGGGGACAACTGCAGAGTTTCCCACCCAAGAGGGGTAACAGGCCAACTCCAAAGATTTCCTGGGTTTGAAGATCCAGGCTTCTGCCCAGAGCTGACCCTAGGTGATGAATGGAATGCCTGTACTTACTCACTTGAATAAAGCTTAAAATGCTAGGGACCTAGCTCAACTCCCACTGCCGCCTTATCCTCAAATCTAGGTTTGGCACTGTGTCCCAAGTCGATTTTATTTTAAAGACGCAACAGTTGTATGATTTTTAGATGCAACCTAACTACAGTGTATTCAGATGCAAAGTAAACTCTTCAAATTTAATTTCATAGCCAAGATTCCTTGTCTAACGGAAGAAATAGATGTCAGCATCTCCTTCAAGCCAATCATGCCTTCAACAGTACTGAGCATATTTTCTAAGAAAGTTGATTGGAAGACAGCTGACTCTGCTCTGACCAACAGCCTTCCTTCTGCCTGCCACCAACTGCCCCTTCATGGTTTTTCAGAAGTGCACTGCTGTGCCATGCCCAGCTTTTCCAGTTCTCTTCTCCAGAAGTTCTTTACATTCAAAAAGAAAACCACCCTGGAGGAGAGCTGGTCCAGGACGTGGAAGCTCCAGCTCTGCCCACTGCTGTGACGGACATCCTACCAGTGAGTGATGAGCAGAGGGGGCGCCCTCAGGCCACAGAACCCACCTGCCCCCTTGTCAAGATGCTCACCAGGCCAAGGCCCTGCAGCGACCCCAGCACTCTGAGAGCAGGGACTGGTCGTTGCGCTTCTGTCTTCCCAAGGGTGCTGAGCACCCAGAGGTCCTCAACAAACACCTGGGGATGACGAGGATGCTCAGATCCCACTCTAACTTCATGAAACCATAATATACACATGTCCATGAGGACACAGCGCTGCACTGCAACGCAAACAATCTGCTGGCTACCCCCACCTCCTAAGGGTGTGTATTCAAACAGTTCGAAGACTGCTGAGCAACCACTACCAACCCATAGCGCTTATTTCAGAACACATGGGATGTGCACCAACTATGTGCAGGACAGCCAACTGATGAGGCACCATCCCACCTCCCCAGCACTATCCACGTGGCCCAAAGGCACAAGGCCAAAGCTCACCTCTTGTATGCTGAGTGGTCGTTCTTCACACTGCACTTCATGTTCTTCAGCTCATCCAGCACAGCAAACATGTTGATGAACTTGCCCAGTGTGATTAGGTAGGCCTCAGACACAAAGTCCTTCCTCCTCTCCGTGTGGCACAGGCGCCTCACCTCCCCACAGAAACGCTCAATGGCATTTCTCTGCACAAACGAAGGAAGGCAGAAAAGCCACTGTCAACGATAGGCTGACTCCATGCTCAGCTTCAAGCACAGAGTCTGGATTCACTGTTACTTGTTGATAAAATATACACCCAAATGAGTGGATGTTTGCAGCTCAGGTCAAAAGACATGTTTCTATAAAGTAATTCCCACACACCAATGACAATCACGATTTATTTTGTACTTTTCTACTTTACCAACTACTTCCCTAAAGTAAAAGAATTGTGTTGATTATTCAGCAGTCACTGAGCAAAATGCTGCAGCAGAATGTTTATAAAGAGATGTTTTAACTTTCAGAGGTGAAAAAAGTGAGGGGGAGTTTTCTTCTGGACGATATTTAAGATAAAACAAAAATTCATCTGCTAACAAGTTCTATCTTCTCCCTTTGCTAAAGGAGTCTGTAAGAAAAATTTTCTCACATGTCCAAAGCACATCTTTAAAAAGCCAGCAAGTCTCCTCCCTCTGGCCACTTTGCCTAACCAAAACGCCAGAGGAGCCAAGGCCAAGGTAGGAACCACTGGGGTGGACAGTCAGGGCGAGGATGAGAGAAAGAAACACCTGAGAAACCAGGTGAATCCCAAGTAGGACTGGCAGAAGGACAACAGTGCTCGGAAGGACAGAAAGCAGGCTTCGTGGAGGAAATGTGAATTCACTCAGAGAGAAGAAAAGTGAAATGCAAGAGAAGTATCTCTTCTGAAAGAGCCAGCGAGGTTTTAGACCATCAACACCTTAGTTCCCTTTTATCTCAGAGGCTGTGTGGTTGTTTTAATTTACATGTGCTTTGTTCTTGGGTCCATAGTGATAGATGAGATAGCGCTAGCATCCCTACTCCTCTGCATTAAACCTTGAGGATTACAGCGCTGTTTTACCTGGAAGTACATAAAATTCATCAGTTTTGTGACCTCAGGCTCGAGGACCTCCACAGTTTTCTCACAAATTTCCACTCTGTTAGGCTGCTCATTACATTTCACCTGGGGAAAAGCAAGGTAAAGAGGCTTCAACCCAGCTGGGAGTGAGAGGAAAAGGCCGCTGTTAGAGCTGGGGTCCCAGGCGACCAGTGGGTAGGGGGTGTGGTATGGGTGGGGCAGGGCTGGAAGGGATAGAGGTGTGGTGTGTTTCAGATGAAGACATGGTCTGTGGGATGAGGGAGGGGCTGGGCTGGGCTGGGCAGGCAGGAGTGGGGTGTGGCCAGCAACGTTGGGGGCACCTGTGGGATGGCCCGAGAGCAGCTCCTCCAGATGTACAGCATGACAGCATACTCTTGGCCTTCCTCCAGCATCTCATTCTGCAGGGGACATAGGGCAAATCAAAGGCACGCAGGGGAACAATCATAAACAAGAAGATGCCAAATTGCTAAAATCTAGACGCATAAACTATCCTGACTCTCCCTGAAGGAACAGACAAGCACAGGACATGCATGCCAACAGAGCTGCCGAGAAGCTAGTGATGCCACAGTGCAGTGGTGTGGCCACAATGATGGCCCAAAACACCCCTAGGTTTCTGCAGGCTGGAGAGGGGTGTCAGCGACCTGCAGGCACCTTTGCACGGGGCGGCACAGGGCATCCACCACAGCTGCTACACTGCAGCTCCACTCAACCCTAAACCACCCACTGGCAATGCATACCTGAAGGTGGGGACACAGGGGAGGGCCCAGTGCATTGTGAATGTGCACGGGGTCCTCACAGGCTCTCCACCAGGCCACACAGAGTCTCCTGGCTCCTAAGGAAGACTGAGGGAGCTCTGCTGTTCCCAGTGTGGGCAGGAAAAGCTAGAAGTGTTTCTGCAGTACTTAAAATCCAGAGAATCCTTGGGAAGAGGACTACTGTCATTTTAAAACTACCTTAGTGTCTACTCTTCTTCCACATTATTTCCTTTGATAAAAACAATACAAAGTGCAGAGATGTTCTTGAAAATGTCAACTACAGTTTGATGGTTTTACAATGCCTTAAAATATTTCTCAACCTTTCACCCAGTAACTTCTCTTCTACAAATCTAGCCAAAGAGAATAATGATGTATTTAGAAAAGTGTTCATCACGGCACTTTTTATTATAAGAAAAAAGGGAAACTAAGTAAACATGCAAAAATAGTTAAATTGTGGGCATTTACAATATGTACCAGCCATTGATTACTTTAGCACATTTTCATGACATGTGAAAATGTTCCCGAAATCATTAAAATACACAATTATAATAACACCGCAATTGACTTATGCAGTCTAAATCACATAAGTACCTGGCATGACGAGTAAAGGTATACAAGTAGGAGAGAGAATGGATTCCCTCAAAATACTGAGAAAGGTTCTCTCTGGGCCATAGGTGCTAAATTTTCAGAGAGCATGCATTGTTTTTATAATAAGAAAAACACAGGTTTTTCTAAAAGCATAAGGCATTTCATTCAGTTTCCTCTCATTTTCCTCACTACGTATCCCATCAGAATACCAAAAACACATACATTTGCCATTCAGAGTTGCTATTCCCACAAGGAAAACAAAGATGTGCGGATGGAATTACCATGCTAGAATGGACAGTCGCCTGTTCGATGTATCTTGCAATGCCAGTGACAAATGCATTTCTGTCTTCAAAGTTAGTGTTGAAATTTGGCTGAAAGGAAGAGAAAAACCATCATGTGGGGGTCGGCATGGCAGGCAGTGCACCCGCGGCGCCCAGCACACACGTGGTATAGCAGTGAGGATGGTGGGGGCTCAATACAGGGCTGCTGGTCAGGCAGAGGCAGCTCTTCTAGGAGATCCACGTTGGACAGCGCATCCTCCAGTGTCACCTGGGCCGCCATCCTGGCCTAGAACAAAACGCAAAGCTACCTGTGCTGTGAGGAAGGGCAGGGGCACCTGACAATCCTTCTGGGATGGGGAAATCAGGCCCCCACTTGCCTGACTCCTCTCCTGAGGGCACTGGGGTGGCTGAAATGGTCACAGTCAGTCCCTGGGGTCTAGCAGCTCTCCCAGGGCTCGCTGGGAGGGGAGTCACAATGTTGCCTCTTGCCGCCTCCAGGAGTGTCATGGTGCAGGATACACGGGCCACCACATATGCAGTCGCTTCATGCCACCCTTCCCACCTTGGGGCCACCGCTGTCCCTAAAGGGCTCTCTAGGAGGGTGTGACAACCCCTTCATGGGCTGGAGGAGGGAACATCCCCTCCAACACCACATCCGCCCCAAGGAGGCCGGCACAACCTCCAAGGGGCTTCCCTGAACACGGATGTTTCCCAGGCAGTACCTCCAAGCAGGGTTACATGTTAGGAATGGAGATGGAAATGGCTAGAGCCCTCCCTCCAGAAGTACAGGGGCAGCCTGCAGTGACTACTAAGGTGATGGCTGGGGGCCAAGGTGAAACAGGGAGGGGGCCGTTAGCAGAAGACTGAAAGCAGAACTCTGAGGCTCATGTACAGAAGCATAGAAACGGAGCAGGTCTCATCTAAATACAAATCTGTGCCGGCTCTGGGGAAAAGGAGTAGGCATACTCCAGCCTGCCTCCTGCTGAATGCTGCTCCAACTCTGGATGGGACACAGAGAGTAGCTCTAATCCTAGATAAGACACATCAAGCAACTCTGACCCTGGACAAGACATGAGAGGCTGCTCTGACCCCAGACAGGACATGCAGCGCAGCCCCAACCACAGACAAGACACATGGGGCACCCACGTTGTTCCGAGAAGGAAAGAACACCAGTTAGGATGGAGAAGAACACTGAATGGAAGAAGCAGTCAATCACTCCTCCCAGAACTGGGCCCCAGACTAGGCATGGGTGTGGAAGT
>NW_025793825.1:15186-16565 GCF_021613505.1 Equus quagga | reverse complement strand
TGAATGCCTGTGGATTTCTCCTTGGAAACCAGGGACCCTGGGGAAGTGGAATGATACTTGTTAAGTCTGAAAGAAAAGAAGTGTCAACCCAGAATCCTACATCAATCGAAAATATCCTTTAGGGATGAACATGAAATAAGGACATTCTCAGATAAAGAAAAACTAAGAGAACTCATAGACAGAAGACTAATGAAGCTCTTCAGATATAAGTGAAATGCTACCAGGAGGTCACTGGGGACATGAAGAATGAAACAAAAGTGACAGAAAGGTAAATACTACAGAACAGATGATTCCCTCCACAGCTCTTTAAAAGATGTTTGGGGAGAGTGACATCAGCATCATGGTGGAGTGAGCTCCTCCCTTAGACTCTCCCCGCTAAGATACAATGAAAAGAACATTCACAAACCAACACGGGACATTCACACAACACAATAGACATCTAAGAGACCCACAGAGCCATACCTCTGAAGGTGGAGGTGCTGGACCCCCAGAAGGAAGCGGAAGGAGGTAAGGGGATCTCCTCTCCTTCCCCAGCAGCGATCTAGGGTGTAGGACTGCATGCAACTCTGCAAGGAGAGGGGAGGGGTAGCTCTCCAAGGGAACACCTTTGCTCTCCAACCTGCCTCCCAACTATGGGAAAGCCCCACACAGGGGAGGCCAAGCAATTGTCAGGGTGTCTTCATCAAGCCAGCACCTGAGGAGGGCAGACAGTGAGGGAAAAGTGAGAACATCCTTGTGATCACACAGGCGAAAGGAAGCACACCTTCCCCACCTGGAGCACCAGCTTGGTGGGGCAGAGCAACGGACCCCCACCAGAGTGCATGCCCATACCTTTGTAAAGTAGCAGTGGCCAGCGGGCAATCACAAACATACCCCATCAGCATTTCCAAAGGACAGGCATACATGCCAGGATAGCAGCAGGCTCAGAATACACAGCTCCTGCTTACCCCCGGTGGCAGCAGATAGAATCTGTGACCAGATACTTCCACTATGCAAAGGCACAAGTCCACCCCATCAAACAGCATGAAAACGTATATTAATACTCCAGATCAGAAGGAAAATGACAAGCACCCAGAAACCAATCCTGAAGGCACAGAAATTTACAATCTCAACGACAGAGAATTCAAAACAGCTACCATAAAAACTTCAATGAGGGACCAGCCTGGTGATGTGATGCAGAAGTTAAGTTCGCACGTTCCGCTTCGGCGGCCTGGGGTTTGCTGGGTCGGATCTTGGTTGCAGACCTATGCGCCGCTTGTCAAGCCATGCTGTGGCAGGCGTCCCACACATAAAAAGTAGAGGAAGATGGGCATGGATGTTAGCTCAGGGCCATTCTTCCTCAGCAAGGAGGAGGATTGGTGGCAGATGTTAGCTCAGGG
>NW_025793825.1:13858-15176 GCF_021613505.1 Equus quagga | reverse complement strand
AAACTTTCAGCCAAGAATACTCTAGCCAGTGAAATTATCCATCAGATATGATGGAGAATTAAAAAATTTCCAGATAAACCAAAGCTGAGGGAGTGCATCACCACAAGGCTCCCCACTCCACACACAAGAAATGATCTAGAAGTCCCTTATACCTGGGGAAAAAAAAGCGTTTACAAATCTTTGAGCAAGGAGATAACCAGGCAGACAAAATCAGAAAATTGCAGCTCTCTGTCAGAACAGGTTAGCAAACACTTAATTGTAAAAATAAAGATAAAGGGAAGGAAAATAACAAAAATAAATATAATCTCGTCACATACTGACAACACAAAAAGGAGTAAGTTGTAACAATAATAACTTAGAAGAGGAAAAGAAAAGGGATGGGACTTGCTCTGACTAAGAAAATACGAGCCTGTCAGAAAATGGACTATCTCATCTATGAGATTTTTTATACAAACCTCACAGTAACCACTAAACAATCAAAACAGACACAAATGATAAATAAACAGAAACCTATCATAGAGAACTACCAAACTAAATTGGCAGTGTGAAATAAATGAGATGAGAAATAACAGAAATCAGATTAACCAGAGAACAAGTGATATAATGGCAGCAGTAAGCCCTCATAAATCGATAATCACTCTAAATGTAAATGGATTGAATTCTCCAATAAAAACAAAGAGAGTGGCCAGACAGATTAAAAAACAAGACGCAACAATATGCTGCTTCTACGAAACACATTTCAGCTCTAAAGACAAACACAGGCTCAGAGTGAAGGGATTGAAGATGATACTCCAAGCTAATGGCAAACAAAAGAAAGCAGGTGTTGCCCTACTTGTATCAGACAAAGTAAACTTCAAGATAAAACAGGGAATAAGAGACAAAGAGGGACAGTATATAATGATCAAAGAGACACTGCACCAGAAAGACAGAACACTTATAAATATCTATACACCCGACACAGAAGCACCAAAGTACATAAAGCAACTACTAACACACCTAAAAGGAGATTTAAACAGCAACATAATAACAGTAGGGGACCTTAACACCACACTTTCATCAATGGATAGATCATCCAGACAGAAAGGCAACAAGGAAACAGTGGATTTAAATAACAGTGGACTTAATAGGTATATTTAGAACACTCTATCCAAAAATAGCAGAATATACATTTTTCTCAAGTGCACATGCAACAATTCTCAAACATAGACAATATGTTGGGAAACAAGGCAAGCCTCAACAAATTTAAGGTTGAAATCATATCAAGCATCTTTTCCAACCACAATGCTATGAAACTAGAAATCAACTACAAGAAAAAAGC
>NW_025793825.1:10775-13848 GCF_021613505.1 Equus quagga | reverse complement strand
GGCACAAAGGGTGAAGGGGCGCAGCTATGACTGACAAAAAATAATGTACAACTGTAATTTCACAATGTTGTAAACTATCATAACCTCAATAAAAAATTTTTTTAAAAAAGGTTAAAATAAATAAATAAATGCTCTCTCATGTTCATTTTCACAAGTCAACTGAAATACTCTGAAAGAAGCACTCTCAGAACAATTCCAATTATTACATTTATTGCTGATTTAGGCAAATGTTTCAAACCATGTATTGCTGTTTTCAGGAAAATAGTAACTATCTTTTCGATAAATGCACTAAAACAGAAATCAAATAAATGGCCTAATATATACCAATCCATTCACTTTGAAAATAACAAGTCAAAAGACAGATTATAACTAAATAATTTCATTTTAAAAATATTCAAATAATTAAAATCTGTGTTCAATTAGAATTGTTAAAAAACTCAACAAGTTTAAATTTCAAGGAAGGACTTGATTTAAATCACAAATCAAAACCAAATATTAAACCATCAAAGTTTCTTCTATCAACACATCAAATGAAAAATTTAGCTTCTTACCAGACAGCTGCTAAATTGGAGTGCAAATGTAAACTATGAGGAAACCTCGAGGACCTGGCTGTCCAGTACTGACGGATCACATGCTGTTCTAGCCAGCTTCGGGCATCTGGTTCATCTACTGGAAGAAAATTTAATAAGTTTAAGTTATAAGAGCTAACAAAAAAAACACAATCAACTTTGCCACAATATCTGGACTGAACGGTTCCTTTCAAACATTCAACTGAAAAAGGCTCTTTAAAAGCTACCTGGCAATGTCTATAAACATAAGCATTTATTTAAAACCATATAAATATTGAGATATACATACAAAAGTTAATTAAATGCCATTGGCTAAAAAGTAAAAAGAAAAATATTATTCAATTTTAAAATGACCCCATGAATAAAAAGACACAAACAGTATACTTGAATGGTTCAATAATCATGAAAGAAATTAAAAGGGTAACCAGAGATGTTCCTAAGCACCCCCAAACCAGTACCAGGGTTTGAAGGATTAGATATCTTATACAGGTTGTTCAAGAAAAAGGGAAAGCTGCCTAACGTTCTATGAGGCTAATATAATTTTGCTTCTAAAACCAGATAAAGACATGATAGGAAAAGTAATTCATTAAAGAATAAAGATGGAAAATACTAAATTAAAAAACAGCTAATCCAATCCAATGAAGTAAAAAATAACAGGAAGATCAAGGAAGTTTAGCATAGGAATCCAAGGGTGATTCACTATCAGAAAATCTGTCAATATAGTAATAGAGTAAAATTATAGGATTATCTCACAGATAAAGATTAGCATTTGATAAAGTTTAATATTTATTTGTGATTTAAAAACTCCCAGAAAAAACAGGAATAGAAGGAAATTGTCTTAATTTGATAAAGGCCGCATACTCAGAACCTATACCAAAAACCATCACACTTAATGGAGGAATTTCAGAGTCAGTCCTTTTAGGATGAAACCCATATACCAGGAAATCCACTCCCACTGCTACTGCTTCCCCTGCAGACTAGAGGGCTGGCCAGAAAAGAGACGTCGTTAACACATAATGAAGAAGATAAAAGGTATAAGAACTGGCAAAATTGTCAATATTTGCAGATGAGACTGATCATCTATTCAAAAAATCCAATGGAATCAACAAACTACTATAATTAATATGAGACTTCAGAAAGAATGTTGGGGGCTGGCCCCATGGCTGAGTGGTTAAATGTGTGCACTCCACTTTGGCAGCCTGGGCTTTGCTGGTTTGGATCCTGGGCACAGACCTACACACCACTCATTGAGCTATGCTGTGGTGGCTCCCACACAGAAGAACTGGAATGACTTACAACTAGGATATACAACTATGTACTGGGGCTTTGGGGAGAAAAAATAAAAGAAGGAAAAAAAGGAGGAAGATTGGTAACAGATATTAGCTCAGAGCCAATCTTCCTCAAAAAACAAAGAATGTTGGATATAATGATAAAAGGAATGTTCCATCCACAGGAAATAACACTTATGAATATATATGCATCTAACACAGGAGAACCAAAGTACATAAAGCAAATATTAACAGACCTAAAGGGAGAAGCTGACAGCAATACAATAACAGTAGGAGACCTGAACACTCCACTTATATCAATGGACAGATCATCCAGACAGAAAGTCAACAAGGAAACAGTGGCCTTAAATGAAAACGTAGACCAGATGGACTTAACAGATACATAGAGAACATCACACAATGTTATAAACCATTACAACCTCAATAAAATAATTTTTTTAAAAAAGAATGTTGCATATAAGAACAATGTACAAAAACCAAGAGTGTTTGCTTACAACAGCAACAAACAAAGCAAAAAAACAGCATTCACAACTATTAACATAGAGAAATTAAAAAATACTTAAGATCTTTATAAAGAAAATTTCCAAAATCTAGTATGACAAAAAAGTAGAATAAATGTAGATGTTTTCATAGTAAAGATGTCAAATCTCCCTAAGTTAAATCTATAGATCCAATGCAATTCCAACAAAAATTTCAGCTGGATTTTTATAAAGGAACTTATCACACTGCTTCTAAAATATCTATGGAAGAATACAATTTCACATATAGCTAAGTCAATTTTGAAAAAGAGTAATGGAGGTGAGCAAGAAACTTGCCTTCTACCTGTAGGGACATATTACAAAGCCATGTAAATAAAAACAGCCTGTTTCTCAGCAATTCACAGTAAGGGAAGAGAATAGAATGTTCAGAAATAAATACACATATTGTTATACAATAATGGTAGAACCACAAAGCAATGTAGAAAGAAGGAACTACTCACTAGATGCTGCTGGAAAATCAGCTCACGACATGGGAGAAAAATAAGCTGGACCCTTTAATCTCACTTCATAGATAAAAGTAGACCTAGTGGTAGTATGTACAAACAATGAAATAGTATTCAACCTTAAAAAGGAAGGAAATTCTGAAGACACCTGCTATAACAGTGATGAACTTTGAGGACATTGTGCTAAGTGAAACAAGCCAGTCATAAAAGGACAAATACTACAGTAGTCCCCT
>NW_025793825.1:0-10765 GCF_021613505.1 Equus quagga | reverse complement strand
AAACAGAAGGAAAACACAGGAGAATGCTTTTGTAGGGAAAAATATCAAGACCCAAATATTAATCACATCATGAAAAACTCACAGGTTTGAGTACAAAAAATGTTTTTAAAAAATCACAGATTCTGTTCGAAGGAGATCATGAAAAATGTTAATAGTCAAGTGACTCACCAGAAGATAACTGCAACGTCTAAAGCCCAGGAATTAATATCTAGATATACCAAGAACGCTGAAGGGTGGGGGTGAGCAGGAAGGACATGAAACCCAGAAGGGAAACAAGCAAAGGAGGTCAATGAGCACTTCACAGAAGGGGTAGGACTGAGGCACCTGAGGGACCAAATGGATTTCGCCAGAGCAGTCAAGACAAATGGAAATGAAAACCACAGGGGCCCACAGACGGGTGGATCATATCAAGTAGGGATGAGACTGTGGGCCAGGTAAATATATGGGCATGGCACTAGGCAGAGCAGGTGACAGCAGCTCGGGGCCCGTCCACAAGGGAAGTGATAAGAGAAATGTGGTGTTGCAAACTGAAGAACACTAAGCAGCAGTCAGGAGGGAGAGAAGAGATGCTCATAGGGTGATATGGACAGATTTAAAGCAGTTAAATGAAAAGAGGAACAGAACAAAGTTTACACATAGCATAACACCAGTATGTAATTAAAAACAAAAGATACCAACCAACACAACGTGTTTTACAAGAACGCAGCATTTGTAAGAACATAGATAGCAAAGACATTAGAGCAGGTGCCTGCAATGGGGCTGGGAGAGAAAGGGAAAGGGGGTGGAGAATCAGAAAGAGCATAAGAGAAGAAATAAACTGAACTAAAAGGCCCTGCACAGACTAGTGATGACAGTGTGCTCTAAACGCTCTGAACACTCTGCCCTGAAAGTCCAATTCGAGAATTAAAAAGAAAAGAAAGAGAAAACAAAATCAGAAAATCATTAGGATATTAAGTCAACTTTAACTACATCTTGTGCATTTGGCAAGGTTCGAGTACAGTGAAGAGGGCCTGGTCACAGACCTCAGGTTCTGAGGTTAGCTTCATGGTTGCAGGACCACAGCAAAACCATTGTAACCAGGGCTTTGTTTCCTTATCTGCAAAAGGAGAAGCAGGATTAGATGTTCTAATTTCTAACACTGCTTCCAGCTCTTTCTGGATTCTACCAACTCAGAGTTCTTCACTAAAACTAAAAAGCAGACATTCAAACTTAAAATTAAATAGTATAGATCTTTTCCTTTTACTTAGTTACTAATTTTAGCAAAGTCAATCATTCTCCAATAAAAAATAAACTAAAACATTTAGGACTAACAAAGTTCTCAGAACTATAAAAAAAAGAACAAAATTATACTCTAACTCCCTTTACAACATTAATTTTATAGTGCAACTTCTTAGGCACTACAGAGGAAAGGTCGACTAATAGTTTAAAAAGATTGGTTTTATATGGATGGGAGAGCTTACCGATATCTGAAATCACATGGAACCATTCTCAAAATGTGTCTTTCCTCCTAGAGAGTTCTATTAGAAAATGCTGCCAGCATCCAAGAACACACACCTTTCCAGTTGACACGAGGCCCTGGTTTCCTGTTTTGATCTTGTGCTTCTAAAGGCGTCCTGTCCACCTGAATCCCAGAGTCCTCTCTGCTTAAGGGCTGTTGATCATCTTCGCCTTCACTTTCTTCAGACCAATTCTGATCGAAAAAAGGAAAACACCTTATTCTTTGAGTGTATAACAACTGGAGCTATTTAGATTAAAAGATTAAGAAAATTTCAGAAGAAAATCCAAAACTATACCAAACGAAACTTTTTTCTAAATGTCTTGAAAGTTACTATTACAGGACGGAATTATTTTTGGTGGCAAAAAATCCCAAGGTTCACAGCTCCTTGAGGGATACTTATTCACTCCAACTTCCTAGTACTAATGCTTCGGTACAAGATTTTAATAAATCTTCCATAAGAAACTACTCTAGTTTAGTGGAGTGTTCCTGTTTTAGTTAAGTTGTAGCAGGGCAGAAGGACCCATAGAAATCATCTATATCACAAGGCCCGTATTAATATTGGCACTTACTGGTGTGTCTGCATTTGGACCAAGGTCAATTTCTTCACCTTCCATCAAGTATTTTCCCCAATCAAAATCATCTTTCTTTTCTAAAATGTAACAGAAAAATCTCATCAGCTTTATCAAAAATATGTAAAAAACCAAACCAAACCAAACCAACCCAAAACTATAGGAAAAAAGTCAAACAAAACTCAAAATGCATTTGAGAAATGCAAGTACAAAAATACTGAAACACTCAATAAATCGATATCCTAATACATTTTAAATTTTAATTTTTTATCTTCAAAGGTGATTTTTCTCTTTATATAACTGAAAATACCTAACTTACAAAGTCAGAATTTGTTTTAAATGAAAATTTGCAATTGCAATTCCATCTAAAGCAACAAATATTTTAGTTTCATGGATTTTTACAACTTTTTAGAAAATCTAATGCTAGTAAATAAGTAATAAAACCAATTTCCCTTTTATTTGTTATATATTAAAGCATTTGTTAACGTACCCACTTCTTTATCTCTTGGTGTTTCCACATAATTGCTGTTTGAAGGAGAATCAGACAGACACAGAAGAAGCGACAGTATGGAGTAATGTGCATCTGTCTTTAAAACAAAAAGTGAAGAATATGAGTCACTGAGGTTGGTGAGAGCTTTCTAAACCAGTCTGAGTAAAGAAAAGATAACTGCATGACAGTTACGTCAATTGTTTTCCTGGTTTGAGAAAACATGAATTATACCTAAATAAATCCTAATCTCTAAACGTTTTTTATAGTTCAAATGTGCACACATAAGGGACCTGTCAAAAACACAGTATCTGAATCATAATTAAGAATTGTCAGACAAACCTAAATTGAGGGACAAGCTACCAAATAACTGGTTTGTGCTCTTAAAAATGTCAAAGTCAAGAAAATGAAAGGCTGAGGACTGTTCTAGATGAAAGGATACCAACTGGTAAACTGAGCAAAGGGAAGAGGAGTTTCTTCAACTATTCTTCAACTGTTAAGTTTGGTTTAAACTTAAAATATATTTTAAAAATCACATTTCAAAAGCTACCAGAAAATAAAAAAACCCCAAATGTGCTAAAGGTCATAAGCTATGCTTGGAAAGGAGAGAGGAGATAGCTTAAATTCAAGAACGGGAAGGGAAGTCTCTGACGGCTAAAGAGCAATAAGCTCTTCCATTATATGTTCTACAGTACTTCATGTACGTCTTTAGTGTTTATCATAATTATAATTAAGTAACTCTTTGGGCAGTGATGATCATTTCTCGTTTATTCTGTATTCCTACCACCTAGTATGATGCTAGGGACACCGCAGACATCTAGTCAACTTCCTGGGAATGAGAAGGCAATGTATCACCAATAAGACTGCAAGGAGCTGTCCTTTTCTTGGATAACTTCTCACCTGCTTGGAAATACCTGACATTCCTTTAACGAAGAAAAGAATTTTTACTCCACAAAGTGGCCTAAAATGTAAATACTTGAAGAAAATAACTCTCACTATATAAATCTATTATTCATTAATAATTGTTAATGTCAGATTGTTTCTTGGAAGAACTATATGCCCCTGAAAGAGGTGGAAGAGGAAAAGCAAAGGCACGCTCTAAACCCTTGGACCAAGGCATTGCCCTGCAGCTGTGTGGAGGTGCACAAAAGCAGCATTTGGTCATGGGAGGAGGACCTGCATGATGCCACTCCTCCATTCCTGTACCTTGTTCATGTTTTGCTAACATCTCTAACGGGCACCTAGAGGACTCATTAACTGAGGTTATCACTCAACTACAAATTAGCACTGCTGGTCAAAACATAGCCTGTCAACCAGCAATACACCACCCTTTGAAAAACACAGGCTACAATAAAGTTGGAACTCTTTCTCCACATTAGTCACATGCCCCTTTTTGGTCTGTCTCCTGAAGCTCTGCATAGTCCCTGCTCCTCTCTGGAGAGCCAATGAACACATGTACACATATGTTGAAAGAGGCAGTGCCATGTGCTGTGCATTTATACCGGAGGTGCTCTTGGATCTCAAATTTAGAGATCACTTCACTTCCACATTCTTTGAAATCTAAAGATAGAAAGAAACAGATTTCCTAGTTTCAGCGGGGTTTTATACATATGCCAAAGTCTTTGCTTATTTCTCCAAGAATTTCAAACAACCCCAAACTCTCCTTCTCCAAATATCATTTAGAGCCTGCAGGATGATGAACAGCTACGTACTGAGTAACTCCTATGGATACTATATATCTCTATCTATTTATAAATTAAAATACAGTGAGGTTAGAGATTTGGTTCTGGCATAATGGAGAGAGGTGGTCTTCAAATCCTCTCCCTCAAAAGTAACAATAAAGCTGGACAAGACTGACAAAGACAACCATTTCTGTGCTCTGGATTTCTGGATGGAGCACAGGCATACAAATGCTGAGAAGCGTTTATCCACGAAAATGACCTCAGGGGAGAACTGCATGAGTTTGTCACGTATTTGCCTAGAGCTATCTCCTTTTTCCCTCTACTCTGTCAGAGGAGCAGTTCAACAAGGGCTAGACAGGAAGTGAAACCTAGCAGCCTTGCTGCCCTCTTGTCAGAGGAGGCTCACTTGAATCTGACGGCTGTCAGTTAAAGTGGTGGGCAACAGCAATGGCAAGTGAGCGGGGGAGCTAGTGGTTGCAGGCCTGTGTGGGGCAAGTAGCAGGCCAGCAGAACGTTTGAGGGTTTATCAGGGAGTTCCTGGATGCAAAACAGCCAAAGGGGGTTTGCTAAGCTCTCCAGATGTCTTGGGTTGACTAGAGGCTGTAAGGTGCACAGCAGAGACTAGAGTGGACCCAAGCCACCCACACATCCTTCGCCAATGGAGCCTGACTCCGTGCGCAGAGAAGATGAAAGAGAGCCAACACAAAGTATAAGCCAGGACAGTCTTGAAAGTGGCCTTAAGTGTGAATGTACTTCTCAGTCCACACACAAATAAATCAGATTACGATCCAAAAATCATTAATGTAGTACACCATATGTTATGGACTGAATGTTTGTGTGCCCCTCAAATCAATATGTTCACACTCTAACCCCTAATGTGATGGTATTTGGAGATATGGCCTTTGGGAGGTAATTAGGTCATGAGGATAGAGACCTGGTCTGATGGGACAGGAAGAGACACCAGACAGCTCTCTCTGTCATGTGAGGACACAGGGAGAAAGCAGCTGTCTACGAGCCAGGAGGAGAGTCCTCACCAGCAGCCAAATGGGCTGGCACCTCAATCTTAGACCTCCCAGCCTCCAGAATTGTCAGAGAATAAATTTCTTTTTAAGCCACCCAGTTTGTGGTA
Organism: Equus quagga; assembly: GCF_021613505.1. NCBI lineage: Eukaryota > Metazoa > Chordata > Mammalia > Perissodactyla > Equidae > Equus > Equus quagga. Next base: position 5,400 of record NW_025793825.1, on the reverse strand, counting down.
TTTTGTTACGGCAGCCAGAGCTGAGTAACACATTATAGTAATAGAATTCAAGGCAAAAAAAATATGATTACCTGTAAGACACAGAAAGAGATTTGACAAAATCCAACACTCATTCATGATAAAAACTCTCAACAGACTAGGAATAAAAGGGAACATCCTCAACCCGATAAACAGCATCTATGAAAAAGCTACAACTAACATCATAATTAAGGGTTAAAACTGAAGCTTTCCCTCTAAGACTGGCAACAAGGCGAAGACGTCTACTCACTTCTAGACAGCATTGTCCTGGAGCTTCTAGCCAGAGCAATAAGCCCAAAAAACAAACACACAGAAAACACTTCACATTGGAAAGGAAGAAGTCAAATTGTCTTTATTCAGAGATGAAATGATCCTAAGTGTAGAAAATACTAGGGAATCCAGAAGAAAATTACTAGAATAAATGAGCTTAGCAAGGCTAAGTAAACAAAGATCAACATAAAAATAAATTATATTTTTATACTCTAGCAACAAGAAAACTGCAAATGAAATTAAGAAGACAATTTCATTCATAATAGAACCAAATAGAATAAAATATTTAGAAATAAATGTAAAAGAAATGCAAGATTGTATGTGGAAAAAGAAAACTGCTAACAAAAATTTAACATGATCTAAATAAATAGCGTCCATATTCATGGACTAGAAGATTTAATATTGATAATATTGTGTATTAGTTTTCTAGGGCTGCCATAACAAAATACCACAAACTGTGTGGCTTAAAACAAAAGGAACGGATTCTCTCTCAGTTCTGGAGGCTAGAAGTCTCAGATCAAGGTGCTGGCAGTCCATGCTTCCTCTGAAGGCTTGAGAGAAGAATGTTTCCTAGCTTCTGGCAGCTGCTAGCAATCTTTGATGTTCCTTGGCTTGCAGCTGCATCACTCCAACCTTTGCCTTTGTCATTGCATGGTGTTCTCCCTGTGTTCAAATTTCTCTTTTCTTATAAGGACACCAATCTCCGGATTAGGGCCCATCCTAATACAGTTTGACTTCATTTGAACTTGCTTACATTGTCAAAGACTCTATAATAAGGTCACATTCACAGACATCAGGGGATAGGACTTGAACATATCTTTTTGGGGAAGACAGTTCAACCCAACAGATGGCATTACTTTCCCAAACTGATCTACAGATTTAATGCAATCCCTGTCAAAATTCCAGCAGGCTTTTTGCAGAAATTTAGCTGATCCTAAAACATGCATGGAAATTCAAAGGGTCTAGAACAGACAAAAATTTTGAAAAAGAAAAAGTTGGCGGACTTATATTATCTGACTCCAAAACTTACTATAAAGCTACAGTAATAAAGACAGTGTGGTATTTGTGTAAGGACAGGCATATAGATTAATGAAACAATTGAGAGTCCAGAAAGAAATCATTAGATTTACAGTAAATCTGTTTTTGAAAAAGTTGCCAAAACAATTAATAGGTAAAGAACGGTCTTTTCAACAAATGGTGATAGAACAAATGGAAATTCATCAGTAAAAAAAATTAACTTAGATCTTTTCCTCACAACATATACAACAATTAAATCAAATTGGACCACAGATCTAAATGGAAGTGCTAAAACTGCTAGAAGAAAACACAGGAGAAAAGTCTTTATAGTTTTGGGTTAGGCAAAGAGTTCTTTTGAAACCAAAGCATGAGTCATAAAAGAAAGAAATAGATAAAATGGACTTCATTAAATGAAACATTTTTGAGTTTCAAAAAAAAATACCACTAAGAAAATGAAAAGACAAGCTGAGGACTGGAGGAAAATATCTGTAAATCAGTTTTCTAAAGAAGAACTTGTATGAGGAACATATAAACAACTCTGATGACTCAATAAGAAAAGCAATCCAATTTGAAAACGGGTAAAAGATGTGAATGGACATCACAGAAGACACACAGATGGTAAAAAAGCACACGACAAGATGCTCAACATCATTAGGAACTAGGGAGATGTAAATCAAAACCACAACGAGATATTACTACGTGCTCTCTAGGATGCCTATAATCAAAAAGACAATCACAAGTGTAGGTGAGGATGTGGAGAAACTGGATCCTTTATACATTTCTAGTGGGAACATAAAGTGATACAGCCACTTTGGCAAATAATTTGGCAGTTTTTTAAAAGGTTAAACCTAAGCTAACCACATAAACCAGCAACTCTACTCCCAGAAATTTAAGAAGAGTGAGGACTGATGTCCACACAAAGCTTGGACGAGAATGTTCGTAGCAGTTCATTATTCTAACCAAAACTGGCAACAACCCGAATGCTATCCATTGGTGAAAAAGCAAAATGCAGCATATCCATACAATGCAATACCATTTAGCAATTAAAAGGAATAGAATACAGGCACACGCCCCACATGGATGAACTTCAAAAATATCATGAAAGACGCAGACACAAAAAATGCGTATTATATGATCTCGTTTATATGAAATGTCCACGAGGGCAAATTTATAAATACAGCAAGCAGATCAGTAGTTTTCTGGCATTGGGGTGGGGCAGGCAATGACTGTAGAAGGGCTTGAGGGAAACTTCTGTGGTGACGAAAATGTTCTAAAACTGGATTACGGTTGCATAACTACATATTAACTATAAATCAGTAAATTGTACATTCACAATGGATGGATTTTTATGGTATGAAAGTTATATATCTATAAAGCTGAAAAAAAAAGTGTGAAGTTACTGCTACACTACAGCAGATGTGTTGAAGATGCCACAGCAAGGAGAAAAGGCAACCAACTCCACCTGTGTAAGTGGTGCAGGAGCCAAGGACAGACAGGGAGAGCAAGGCGGAAAGGACTGCACAGATTTATTTCTTCAACAAATACTGTCTAGTCTGTTCCAGGTGCCTGAGGACGAGTCAGACACAGAGCCTTACACTTGTAAAACTCACATGTTAAAGGGGCAGACAGGAAATAAGCAATAATAAACATAATAATAAAAATGAAATACACTATCTATAGAGACAATACTTGAGTTTAATATAAAGGATGAGATTCCTCAGGCAGGAGAGAAAGGAAGGGCATGCAGGTACAGGACACAGAACAAGTGGCCAGCAAACCTAGGGCATGTCGTTCCACTGTGTTCAGGGAGTCCTACAGCTGGAAAAGTACAGAAAAATGACTGGAGAGAGCAAGGAAAAGGTCAAAGTAGGAATCAGAAGTGACTCTTACTGTTTCATCTAGTTATTCTGCACAACATAGGTACTTTCACTGGCACAGAAGAAACTGAGATAAAGGCATCTGCCTCACCAAAATGAGCATAGTAATAATACCTACTGAATATGGTCTTTTGGGACTAACAGTGCCTGACAGGTGGTAAGTGCTCTAAAAATGCTTGCCACTATTTCTATTATTAGTACTATGGTGCTATCGAGTCTAATGACTAAATTCTACAGTCTACCCACAAAGCTATATAAAATGAATCAAGCAGAGATCTAAGAAAGATCTGCCTCCTTTTCTTTCAAAATGGCCCTTGCAGGAACAATCCTCCGAAGTGTGTTTCTAATTCTTAGGGCATGAATTCAGAGCACTGCAGCTCTCTCTTTTCTAGAAATACCTTCATAGCCCTTCCTTAAACTGATGGACAGTTTCAAAAATTATCTAAAGCTTTCTTCCTTAGGATATCAATCCCCACAGCATAGACAAAGGGAAAGCCTATCAATAATAGAATACTCCACAGAGGTTACTGTGAAGATTAAATGAGTGTGCAATAAACAGTTAACTCAGGAGGCCTGGGTTGCCCAAACACTGAACATCTCAAAGGAGATGGCCCTGGACTGGCTCCTGAGAGATGACCTCGGAGCCCCTGGAATAGCCTGCTGAGAATAGTGCTTTTGTATGTCAGAGGCTTTGGGCCACACTGTAACAGCCTGACCAGAGTTTACGCTAACAATTTGACTTATGTGAATGCTTGTTTTCATCGGCCAAAGTCCTCGGTTTGACCTCTGTGGGGCTGGAGATTGAGGAGCTAAGGTCAGTCACAAGGGCAGCGCACGTCCATGTGACTGAACCCCAACAAAAACACTTTTGTTGGCTCAGGCGAGTTTCTTTGGTTGGCAACACTTTGTATGTGTTGTCACTGGGGGAATTAAGGGCATCCCCATGCAACTCCACTGGAAAGGGACATATGGAAGCTTGTGCCTGGTTTCACCCTATGCATCTTTCCCTTTGCTCATTTTAAGTTTCTATCCTTTCACTGTAATAAACCATAACAGTGAGGATAGCAGCTTTTTTTGTGTTCTATGAATCCTTGCAGCAAATCATCAAGACTAAGGGTGGTCTTGGGGACCCATGACTGAATATAAAAGTGCTTGGAACAGCACCTGGCATCTAGTAAGTATTATATAGGTAGTTACTATTACCATATGCTGATGATGATAGCCATTTAAAAATTTTAATATAGCTAGACAGTGCTATTTGTCCCAATCTCTGATCTCATTTTCCATAGTAGGTTGGGACTGAGAAGATGATTAAATAAGAACATGTTTTTTCTTTCATTACAAGCCTGAGGCGCAGTGGGTTTGATGGCATTATTTAAGTCAATTTCCAGGAGCTTCTGCTCTAGCCAGTAGACAACACTAAAACACAATGTTTAAATATTAACAGAAACAAACTGAAAATAATCAGATTGGAAACGGTAAAATACACAACAGAGACCTCACAATATAATGCATACCTTTATTTCTTTTATGCTTGGAAGTGATGCATTTAGAAATTCCTCAGTTAATCTCTTCCAACTAGCAGCTTTGCTGAGATCAGAGTGAATGATGAATTTTTCATAAATTCTAAAATACATTTAAAAAATCTACTGTTATAAAGCTATACTAATAAAAAAAATTCTGGGGCTGGCCCCACGGCCGAGTGGTTAAGTTGGCGTGCTCTGCTTCAGTGGCCCAGGGTTTCTCTGGTTTGGATCCTGGGTGCGGACATGGCATCACTCATGAAACCATGCTGAGGCGGCATCCCACAGGCCACAACTAGAAGGACCCACAACTAAAAATATACAACTATGTACTGGGGGGCTTTGGGGAGAAAAAAGGAAAAATAAAATCTTAAAAAAGAAAATCCTATAAGAAAACATTAATTTCTGAATCTATACATACATATAAAGCTGACTTACCCTTCTATTGTCTTTTCCACCTTGTGGCTGTTGACATCCAAGAAATGATGAAATCTAAAAGAGGAAATGTAATTCTTATATCAATTTTGTTATACAGCTAAGTAGATTAGTCTCATAGCCCTCCAGACCCCTCCAGACCCCGTATACCCAGCTGTACGTTTCCAGGAGTGCATCTCTCTCCCTGCATCTCTCTACTGTCAAGGCGAACAGCACTGCATCTCAGAGACTGCTCAAGTACCCTTTCCGCAAGACACAGG
>NW_025793824.1:0-3142 GCF_021613505.1 Equus quagga | reverse complement strand
GAGACAGAATAACAGGAGAAAATCAAACAAAGCTTTATAACCTGCATACATGGGAGAAACCCAGGAAAACTGAGTAACTCGACAGACTGGCCAAAGCTGCCACCTCAAATATCATTTTCAGCCAAAGACAAAGGAGTACGTTGGGCGCCGTGCAGTAGTTTGGGGCTTCAAAGGGAAGGCAGGCAATTTACATGGAGACGAAAATGTAAATGTTTGTTAAACAAGTGTTTGCTAGGCCTCTATAGACAATGGAACCCAAAGGAGACCTTCTGATCAAATGGGCTTAGCAAGGACCCTCACAGTCTACTGATACCCAGAGCTATCTATGGTGATGGCCATCTCAAATTCTTTCAGGCAGTTAGGCAGAAGGGCAAAGTTTCTTTGGAAGTCTTTTGTTCTTAAAAATAATCAAGCCAAAGAGACACATTTTGAGGTGGCCAATTCTGATCCCCCACACTTGCAACCTCTCTCTCTTCCTTCATACACTACATTCAAATGTAACTTTTTAGATACCTAACATAGGAAGCCTAAGATGGCTTTATTGTTAAAATATTTAGGAAAAGCAGGCACAGAAAAAAGCAAACGACTCCTCAGATGATTTTTGTGCTTCGTCATCACTCTCCTTCCAAAACATTTTCCTTACCAAGATTGATGAATTAACCAACTTACTTTTATAACTTACTAAGCTTGTTACCACACAAAATTGGGGTTCTCTTGCCCAATGTGCACAAATGGCCAATTAATTATGACATCAGCCTTTGGGAAAAGACATCAACTTTATTCTGCGAGATTGACCTGCAGGGAGACGGGATGCGTGCCCTCAGATCTGTCTCCCCAGTTCATGATTTGGGGCAAAATTCAAGGTTAGGGAGAGCAGGTTAGCACGTGGAAATGCTGGTGGGACAGGTTTTGATTGGTGGGCTTCAAGCATTCACAGTAAGCTTTTAAACATTTACAACAGGGTTCTAAACATTTAGGATGATGTTCTAAACTTTCATTACAGTGTTCTAAACGTTTTTGATGAGGTAGGGAAGGAAATTTAACACAGATCTTGCTGAGTGAGGGACCCCTCGCTTCTGATTTAAGAGTCCGATTTTCAAGTTCTTGTCGTGTCCCGGTCCTTGGGTGCCATGGGAAGAAGGATCTTTGGCTCCGCCCATCATTTCAGGTCAAGATTTCCTCTTCCATGCATTCTCTGGCTATGTGACTTTGCACGTTTTCTGAAAAGCAATTCTTAATCACTCTGTTGATAAGAGATGGGGTGAGTTGAACTGGCCCTGGAGGGCCCACAGTTACAAACTCAGCATTCCAGAATGGTGGATATACTACTGAAACAAAGAATTAAAGGGTTCTCACCTTTTTCCAATGTCTATCTACTGTAAGTCAATTAACCTCAGGGTTGAAGTTTGGTTAATACCAAAATAGGGGTCAATCCCCCTGCTGGTTGTCCAATATACCCACTCTCTTATACACCTATCATAATTCACCTTTTTAGCTAAGAACATAAGCGGCCTAAGTAAAAATTTCAGGCCCCCTTGCAGAAAAAGGAGGACTGTATCCAAGTTCTGGCCAATGGGACATAAACATAAATTTTCTGTGGCAGCTTCTAGGAATTTTCCTTAGGAAAAGCTGGCTCCTCAGACATCTCTATTTAGATCATGAAGATGTGTATCTGTCTAGGGATGGGAGAGCTAAATAGGAAGAAGTCATGGGTTCTCAGACTTCACAGAGCAGAGCCAGCAATCAGCCCTGCACTGATCTCAGTACCTCATCCGTGAGAAAAAAATAAACTTTATCTCATTCAAGCCTCTATGACTTGGGGTTCCTATCAATGGAGCTAAAACTAACCCTAACACCCCAACTCTGTCACTTGGGTTCTCTGAAAAAGAAAAACATGTCTTTAAACTTTTGCCTGTCATCTGAAATTCCTAGGTGACTATCATTGAAGATGGTCCTACCAGTGATTCTTCTAAGTTCTGGGTATTAAGAAATGATTTAATAACAAGCCAAATTATAGAATCCTGGATACAAATTGAAGTAGACTCTTGGTACACAAATTACTTTAGAAATTGAATCTGAGGTCAACCGTATAGGAAGTCGACAAGCCAACAGAACAAAATACTGCACCATTTAGATTTTTAAATTTTTTATTTTAAGAAAATAAATAACCAGGGATCATTTTCTTTCTACTGCGGAAAAATTAGCATGAATTATTCAAGACTTAATTGCATCAAGATAAATTAAGCTTTCAAGATGAATTACGCTTTCACATGGTTTAGATACAACCTATCTTTCACAAGCTGAACAAGCTTACTGACTGCTGAATCTTCACATTCACTGACTTTAATTTTCACACTACCAATTGTTTTTATGGCTTATATAATCACTGAACAATTTTTCTCAAAATCTTTTAAAACGACTGAAAGACAAAGGTCTCCAATATCTATGAAATAAGCAAAATTATATCAGTTAGAATTAGAACACTTACCTTCTTCAAGAAAATAGGTTAATGGCTTAATCACAGTCTACTCATATCAGCACTGAGAAAATGAATTCACTTGGAATTTTTGTTTCCAGTTTGCTAGCAAATATACTCCTTAGAAGCTGTTCACCAGTCTTAAACCTTAAACTCAGATCCCATGTCTTAATTACCTAGAGCTGAAGGCTTTCATCTTGACACCAGGTAGCAGAGATTCTTGAGGGTAATGATTAAGAGGGGCCACCAGCTCATCAGCAATTGCTGTAACTTTGACTGAGCAGGCCTATGAATCAATTCCATTCCACTTGCACATTCATTCAGATTTGTAACAATAGCACAAAACCGATGAAAAGATCACGAAAAAATCAACCAGAAATATTCTAAAAGTTCTACTCTTCCTTTGGTAGAAAACCAGGAATTCTGTATCTTTAACTGAGAAAACCCACACAGATCGTTCCTCTATGCAGTCCTTGCTTACTGCATTTTCATTTTAATTTTAGATAAAAATGCAAGAGAGATGATTACATGAAAAACTAACATGAACATCCAGAGAATTACAAATTAAGAAAATGCAAAGAGAAATACGTATGTTTCAGTCCCTTTTCCAACTCTGCTTTCTTGGAAGGGAATTCATGAGCTGTAATACTTGAGGACATTCTCCTC
>NW_025793823.1:0-6116 GCF_021613505.1 Equus quagga | reverse complement strand
GTGCCTCGGGGCACAATCCCTGCCACAGCTCCACCCACTGCCTCAACGTTGTGGGCGGCTACAAGTGCCACTGCTACCCTGGCTGGAAGCCGGTTCCTGGGTCCCCCGAAGGCCCAGACAGCACCATCTGTGCAGGTCGAGAGCCCGGCGGCTGCACTCCTGGGGACCCCCACTCAGAACAGCTGCTCACATACTCGATGGCTCCCACGCAGACCCAGCAGCATGAAGGCTGGGGGCGGCTGCTGGGCCAGGCGCTAAGCCTTTTGAGACCAAATGGGAAAAGATCTGGGGGTCCTGGGGAAGGAGCTGGGGTACCACAGGGAAGGGTCACGGGACCCCAGGCAGCAGCTGATTACTAACTGGGATGAAGGTTCCCACTATTTCACAACCTGCACATCCGTCTGGCTCACCTGTTGTGTCACCTCTGCACTCCCCATGACCTCTGGTCACCACTTGGGTATGCCCTCACCTGGTGGCATCACCTCCAGCCCAGGGGCTGAGGGGACGCAAATAGAGAGAAGGGGGTGGGGCGTGGAGGGGAGAGGGGCCTCCTCCAGGCTGTGGCCTGGCCTGACCCCGTCTTCCTGTCCCCAGATGTCGACGAGTGCAGCTCCGGGCGGCACCCATGTCACAACTCCACTGTCTGCGTCAACACCGTGGGCTCATATAGGTGCCGCTGCCACCCAGGGTGGACACCCCTGCCGGGGCTCCGGGACAACCAGAACACCACCGTGTGCGAAGGTACCTGATCTCACACGACCCAAGACTCCACCCTAACAAACAGAGACCCTCTCAGCCCTAATGAACCCCTGTCTGTCCCCTGCAGAGGTGTCCTTCCCCATCTGGACTCCGCCCCCAGGAATCCAGAGCCAGGTGAGTGGCTCCAGCAGGGACCGGGAGGCAGGAATCTCCCTGTGCAGCCCGCTCTGTCCACCTGTTTTCCCTAAGCTTCTCAGCCACTCTCGAGGCTTCCTGACACCCTCTGCTCCCCTCCCCCCAGCATCTCTCCCACTTCTTTGAAAGAATCCGGGATCTGCACAGACGCTTCCAGTCAGCCTCGGCCCAGGACACCTTCAAGGTAGGGGCAGGACCCACAGGAGACAAGGTGGAGTCACCCCTTCCCCATAGAGGCCTGGGAAAGCTTTGGTTCGGGAGGAGCCGGACCCCACCATGGTGGTGCCCTGCTCTGAGGCCCCGGTCCTCCCGAGTGTGTGGCGACAGCCCCCAGCGTGTGTCTGTACTCACTGTGAGACGCCCACGTGCAGCTATTGACACCTTCCCTCTTGCTTTCCTGGACTTTGGGTTGACGTCACCCTTGGCATTCACCAACAGGATGACCTCTGAGTGGCTGGATTCTGGGAAAAAAGACACAGGGAATCCCATCCAGTGCCACGTTTATTCCCAAATAGTCTCTAGGGTCTGTTCTTTGAGCTAAGTGGGCAGGGTCTTCATGCAGACCCTCTGCTCATGGCCCACTGGCTCTGTGTTCCTATCCTCCAGGATCTCATGCATGAAGTGGATCATCTGCTGGAGACCCCAGGGGACCTGGAGACCCTGCCCCGCTCAGAGCAGCACTGTGTGGCCGCTAACCTGCTCTTTGGCCTGGAGGATGTCCTGAGAGGGCTGAGCAAGGCCCTGTCCAATGGGTCATTGACCTTCAATTCACCTGCAGGCACAGGCAAGTACCCGAGTCTGCCCCGGGATCCTTCTCTGCCCGTCCTCCGCCTCGTTCCTCCCCTACCTCACTGGAGCCGGAGACCATGCTTGCATCTCAGTGTTACTCATAAACAAATTAGAATGAAAGGTTAAAAGAAATGAAGAAAAACTATAAATAATAGGCATTTTCATCATAATATAAATTACCAGAAGAGGATGATTTGAAGTTAATTTAATGAATTTCACATAAAATGGGAATGGCTTCAAAAGAAAACATTATTAAATGTGGACAATATTAATTTAATATTATTTGATATTGAAGTATGATTTGTTTTATTGAGGTTAAATTCACATAAAATAAAATTCACCATTTGTACCAAAGTGTAAAATTCAGGGGCATTTGGTACATTCATGGAGTTGTACAGCCATCACCTCTATTTCTGAAATAGCTTCATCGCCCCGGAAGTAAACCCTGCAGCCACTAAGCAGTCGCTCCTCATTCCTCCCTCCCCCAGCCCCCAGCAACCATGAATCTGTTTTCCGTCCCTGTGGATTAGCCTATCGTGGACATTTCATGCACATAGAATCCTACAACATGTGACCTTTTAGTCTAGCTTCTTTCACCCAGCATAGTGTTTTCGAGGTTAATCCATGTATTAGCATGTGTCAGTATTTCTTTCCTTTTTATGGTTGAATAATATTCCCATATAAGTATATACCTCTCTGTTTATCCATTCATCCATTGATGGACAGTTGGGTTGATCCACCTTTTGACCATTGTAAGTGGTGTTACTCTGAATACTGGTGTACAAGTTTTTGTTTGAATACCAGTTTTCAGTTCTTTGGGGTACATACTTAGGAGTGGAATTGCTGAGTGATATAGAAATTCCATGCTCAACATTTGGGGAACCACCAAATTATTTTTCCAAGATGGCTGCACCACTTTCTGTTCCCACCAGTGAAGTACAAGGGTTCCAATCTCCTCATCCTCAGAGACATTTGTTACCTCCATTTTGTTTTTTCATCACTGACTTTTAGTGTCTGTGAGGTGATTTGTCATTCTGGATATGATTTGCATTTTCCTGACGACTTACCACATTTACCATCTTTTCATGCATTGGTTGAATATTTGTGTCTGTTTTTTGGTGAAATGTTACTGAAGTCCTTTGCCCATTTTTAAATTTGGTTGTTTGGCTTTTGGTTGTTGAGTTGTAAGAGTTCTCTGTGTATTCTGAAGGTAGACCCTATGTGATTTCAAATGTTCTCCCATCCCATAGGTTGTGTTTTCACCTTCTTCAAGTTCTTTTCCTGTCAATGAACAGATGCTTCAATTTTGATGAAGTCTATTTTATCTGTTTTTTCTCTTGTTGCTTGTGCATTTGGCGTCCTATCTAAGAGTCCATTCCAAATTCAAAGTCATGGAGATTTACCTCTATATTTTATCCTCACTGTTCTGATATTAGCGCTGAAATTTAGGTCTCTGGTCCATTTTGAATTAATTTTGTGTATCGTGTGAGGTAGGTGTCCAGCTCCCTTCTTTGCTTGTGGATATCTGGATGTCCCAGCATCGTTTGTGGAAGAGACTATTTGTTCTCCATTGAAGGGTCTCAGCATTCCTTGTTGAAAATCAACTAACCATAGATATATGGGCTGATCTCTGGACTCGCAATTCTATTTTGTTGTCCTATCTGTCTATTCTCATGCCAGCACCATAGCGTGTTGATTACCGTAGGTTAGTACTAAGTTTGAAATCAGAAGGTGTGAGTGCTCCAAATTTGTTTTTCATTTTCAAGATTGTTTTGGGTCTTTGGGCCTCTTGCAATGCCATATGAATTTTAGGATTAGCGTTTCCATATCTACAAAAAATGATAAATGTTGTTGCATATTGATTGTATTGCACTGAATTTGTGGGTCATTTTGGGGAGTATTGCCGTCTTAACAATATTAAGTTCCGAATCATGAACAAAGGATGTCTTTCCATTTATTTAGGGTTTTTAATTTCTTTCACCAATGTTTTAGAGTCTTCTGTGTACGTATCTTGAGTCTCTTTGGATAAATTATTCCTAATATTCACTGAAGATGTTTTCATCTGTGTCCATAAGAGGTGTGTCCGTAGTTTTCTTTTATTGCGACGTCTTTCTCTGGGTTTGTTTTCAGGGTCGTGGTGGCCTTCTAGGGTTATTTAGGTAGTGTTCCTTCCTCTTCTATTTTATAGAGGAGTTTACAAAGGATTCCTGTTAATTCTTCCTTGAATGGTGGGTAGAATTCACCAGTGAAGCTGTCTGGTCTGATCTTTTCATTTTGGGAATTTTTTTGATTACTGATTAAATCTCTTTACGTCTTTATACGGCTGTTCAGACTTTTTTATTCTTCGGTCACTTTTGTAGTTTATGTCTCTAGGAATTTGTCCATTTCATCCAGGTTACCTAATTCATTATTGAATAATTACTCATAGTTTTTGTTATAATCCTATGTAAATTCAGATGATAAACCTATATAACCATTATTATTTTTACTAAATATTAGATGCAGTATTATAATATATATAAAATAATGGTTTTGTTTGGTACAAAAATAATAGCATTACACGTAATATTGGCATATACATACATATATGTATGAAATAGTGGTATTGTATCAACCACTGCAGGCACAATTACTAATCTAAGTCCCTATGTGCCTCGCATGACTCTCAGAGCTGACCCTGGAGGTGCTGGAGCAGGGAGACAGGAGTATCTCCTTGAGTCAGAATAGGGCAAAGATGCTGCTGAACTGGGAGACGGTGCAGGGATCTGCTGACTCAGGTAAAGGCTGAGATGGGGAGAAGGCCACTGAGGCTTCACAGCGGGACAAGTGTCCAGGGATGGGACAAGTAGAGGATTAAATGTTAAAGGGAAGTGTCGGGTACGGAGAAGCCAGAAGGAGAAAGTCCTTCTGAAGAAGGAGGGGTCCTGTTGGGGACACCAAGATGTCAACCTTGCCCTCGTCCTGCAGGCCCTTCTGTGGTGGGCCTTGTCTCCACCCCAGGGATGGGAAAGCTGCTGGCTGAGGCGCCCCTGGTCCTGGACCCTGAGAAGTGGGAAGTTGTATGGGAGACACACAAGGACTTGCTGCAGGAAGTCACCCATGTCCTGCTCTCAGATGTCATCACTGCCTTTTTGAGCAACAGGGACACTCAGAACCTCAGCTCCCCAGTCACCTTCATCTTTAACCATGTGAGTCCAGGTGGGAGGGGGCTGTGGGTGGGGAAGAGGCCTGAGTCCTGGGCACAGCCTTGGGGTTCAGGTGGGGTCCCCATGGGTGCATTATTTACCCAGGAAAGCCCTTTATGAGCCAGGTTCGGGTCAGCATTTCTGAGCACCAGAACTACGAGCTCACATTTACTCCCTGATCCTGCAGTCAGTGACCCCTCGGCCAAGGAAGAAGGTGCTCTGCGTCTTCTGGGAGCACAGCGGGAATGGAAGTGGTCATTGGGCCACCACAGGCTGCATGATGGTGGGCAACAGAGACACCAGCACCACCTGCCGGTGTACCCACCTCAGCAGCTTTGCCGTCCTCATGGCCCACTACAATTTGCAGGTGAGGGCCCTGAGAGGGACTGCGTTCAAAGTCTATCGCACTGTAACCAATTCCCACAGATGCAGCAGCTTAAAGACCCACAGATGTGTCACCCCCAGTCTCTGCAGCTCAGCAGTCCTGCATGGTGCAGCTGGGCTGTTTGTCGGCGTCTTACAGGTCTTACAAGCCTCTCCTCTGAACCCTGGGGTCCTCCTCTAAGCCGCGTGGTTGTTGGCAGAATTCAGTTTCTTGCGGTCATAGGACTGAGGTTCCACTTTCTTGCTACCTGGCAGTGGGGGACCATGCTCAGCACCTGGGGGCTACCTGCATTCCTTCTCATGTGGTCCTCTCATAGGTTCTCTCATAAGGTGTTAGCATGCCTATCTGGAGGCCAAAGCTGAAGCTCCCTCGCATCAAAACTCTCTGACACTTTGAGTGTTTTTCTCCAGAAACAGCCTGAATCTTTCAGGGGCTCACCTGGTTAGACGAGGCCCACCCAGGATAAACTCCTTCTCTTCAAGTCAGTTGATGTAGGACCTGATGTGGGACCTCCATCTGCCATATCCCTTCACAGCAGCACTCGGATTGGCTTTTGACTGGAAATCTGGAAGAAGGGGTGTGTCACCCGGGAGCAGGGATATGGTCGCCAAATTAGACCTCTGCTCACCTCAGGGGTCTCTGGTGCAGCAGTGCTCAGGGGCTGCAGAAGGTCGACTTGGCAGAGGGCAGAGGGCACCAGGGGAGCCAGCCAGAACAGGTGGGTCAGGGGCCGTGTTGGCCTCCTCCCATGACCGGGTGAGCTGGTGAGTTCCTCTGGGTCACCAGACCAGAGACTCACTCAGGTGACCTCTAAAGGGAAAAAAGCCCTTGTGAGAGGCAGGGCTTCGTCCAGGCTCTGAATC
>NW_025793822.1:0-21749 GCF_021613505.1 Equus quagga | reverse complement strand
AGAATAACATTCTTCTCATACCCAACTGGACCTAACAGGCATACACAGACCATTCCATCCAATAGCTGCAGAATAACATTCTTCTCAAGCACACACAGAAAATTCTGTAGCATACATCGTATGTGCAGCTACAAAACAAGCCTTAACAAATGTATGAAGATTGAAGTTACCAAGTGTCTTTTCAGACCATAAAGGTATGAAACTAGAAATCAATAACAAGAGGAAAACTGGAAAATTCACAAATGTGTGGAAACTAAACAACACACTTCCAAGCTAGCAATGGGTCAAAGAAGATGTCCAAAGGGAAATAAAAAAAATCTTGAAACAAAAGAAAATGGAAACATAAAATACCAAAACTTGGGATGCAGCAAAAGTGGTTCTAAGAGGGAAGTTTACTGTGATAAACACCTACATTAAGAAAAAAGAAAGATCTCAAATAAACAACCTAGCTTTACATCTCAAGGAATTAGAAAAACAAGAACAAACAAAGCCCAAAGTTAGTAGAAGGAAGGAAATAAAAAAGATCAAAGCAGAAATAATTGAAATATAGACTAGAAAAACAATAGAAAAGATCAACAAAATTAAGAGTTGGCCTTTTGAAAAGATAAACAAAATTGACAAAACTAACTAGGAAAAAAAGAGAGAAAACTCAAATAAATAAAATCAGAAATGAAAGAGGAGACACTAGAACTGATACCACAGAAATAGAAAGGATCATAAGAGACTACTATGAATAATTATATGTCAACATGTTGGACAACCTAACAGAAATGACTAATTCATAGAAATGTAAAATTTACCAAGACTGAGTCATGAAGAAATAGAAAATCTGAACAGACCAATAACAAGTAAGAAAATTGAACCAGTAATCAAAAGCCTCACAACGTGGCCTGGCCCAGTGACATAGTGTTAGGTTCGGGTGCTCTGCTTCGGTAGACCAGGGTTCGCTGGTTTGGATCCTGGGTATGGACCTAGCACTGCTCGTCAAGCCATGCTGAGGCGGCGACCCACATAGAAGAGCTACAAGGATATACAACTAGGATATACAACTACGTACTGGGGCTTTGGGGAGAAAAAAAAAGAGGGAGATTGGCAACAGATCTTAGCTCAGGGCTAATCTTCCTCACCAAGAAAAAGCACACCAAGAAGAATAAAAAGCCCAGTAATCACTCCAGACTATCCAAAAAAAAAAAAAAAAAAACCCAAATCAACAAACCAAACAAACAAAATCCTCACAATGAAGAAAGCCCAGAATCAGATGGTTTCCTGGGTGAATTCTACCAAACATTTAAAGAATTAATGCCAATGTTTCTCCAACTCTTGCAAAATATTGAAGAGGAGGGAATACTCCCAAACTGATTTTATAAGGCCAGAATTATCCTGATACCAAAGTCAGATAATGACATCACAAGAAAAGAAAAGTACAGCTCAATATCCTTGATGAATATAGATGAAAAAATTCTCATCAAAATATAGGAAAGCAAATGTAAAAGTACACTAAAAGGATCATACACCATGTTCGAGTAGGATTTATTCCTGTCATGCAAAGATGGTTCCACACATGAAAACCAATAAATATGATACACAACATTAATAGAATGAAGGATAAAGTCATACGATCATCGCAAAAGATGCAGAAAAACATTTGACAAAATTCAGTATCCTTTCAGGATAAAAATTCTCAGCAAATTGGACATAGAAGGAACATATCTCAACATATATAACAAGCCCACAGCTAACATCATACTCAACAGTGAAAGGCTGAAAGATTTTCCTTTAAGATCAGGAACAAGACAAGGATGCCCACTCTCACCACTTCTATTCCACATAGTACTGGAAGTCCCAGCCAGAGATATTAGGCAAGAAAAAGTAGTAAAAGGCATTAAATCAGAAAGGAAGAAGTAAAATGGTCTCTGTTTGCAGGTGATTTGATCTTATAGATAGAAATTCCTAAGTTCTCCACCAGAGACCTGTTAGAACTAATAAACAGAGTCAGATCAGTTCCAGGATACAAAACCATTAAAAAAAAATCAGTTCCTTTTCTATATGCTAACAATTAAGTATCTGAAAAAGAAAAAAGAAAACATTCCCAGTCACGATAGCACCAAAAACAATAAAATCCTTAGAAATAAATTTAACCAACTAAGTGAAAGATCTGTACACTGAAAAGTCTATGTTATTCATGAAGGAAATTGAACAAGACACAAACAAATGGAAAGTTTCCATGTTCATGGATTGGAAGAACTAATGCTGTTAAAATGTCCATATTACCCAAAGTCACCTATGGAGTCAATGCAATCCCCAGCAAAATTCCTATGGTGTTTCTCTCGGAAATAGAAAAACAATCCTAAAATTCATATGGAACCATAAAAGAACCAAACAGCCAAAGCAATCCCAAGAAAGCACACAGCCAGAGGCATCACACGTCCCAATATCAAACTAAAATACAAAGCGATAGTAATCACAGCAGTCTGGTACTCACATAAAAACAGACACATAGACCAACGTAAGAGAGTCAAGAACCCAGAAATAAACCCACACACATACACTCAACTAATATTTGCCAAGCGAGACAAAAATACTCAATGGAGAAAGGACTGTCTCTCCAAAAAATGGTGGCGTGAAAACTGGCTATTAACATGGAAAAGAATGAAATTAGACCCCTATCTTAGACCAGTCACAAAATTAACTTGAAGTGGATTACAGACTTAAATTAAGACCTGAAACCATAAAAATCCTAGAAGAAAACATAGAGACAAAGTTCATTGATATGATCTTGGCAATGAATTTTTCGGATATGACACCAAAAGCACAGGTAACAAAAACAAAAATTAACAAGTGCGACAACATTCTTTTGCTTCTGTAAAGCAAAAGAAACAATTGATAAAGTGAAAAGACAACCTATGAATGGGGGGAAATATTTGCAAACCATATGTTGATAAGGGATTAATATCCAAAATATGTAAGGAACCTAGACAAATCAATAGAAAATCAAATAATCTGATTACAAAATGGGCAAAGGACCTGAGTAGACATTTTTTCAAAGAAGATACAGAATTGGTCAACAGGTTCATGAAAAGATCCTCAACATCACTAATCATCAGGGAAATGCAAACCAAAGCCCCACTGAGATATCACCTCACAGCTGTTAGAAAGGCTGTCATTGAAAAGACAAGATATAACAATTGCTCCCAAAAATTTGGAGAAAAAGGAACCTTTGTGTATTGTTGGTGGGAATGTAAATGGTACAGACACTTTGGAAAGCAGTATGGAGTTTCCTCAAAAGAATAAAAACAGAACTACCATGTGACCTAGCCATGTCACTTCTGGGTATTTATCCAAAGGAATGGAAATCACTATCTCACAGAGATGTCTGCACCCCCATGTTCATTGCAGCATTGTTCACAGTAGCCAAGACACCGAAACAACCTAAACGTCCATCAACGGATGAACGGATAGAGAAAATTTGATGTATACACACCATGGAATATTATTCACCCACAAAAAGAAGGACATTCTGCCTTTGTGACAACATAGATGGACCTGCAGGGCATTGTACTAAGTGAGATAAGTCAGACAGAGAAAGACAAACACTGTATGATATCACTTACATGTGGAATCTAAAAAAGCCAAAATCATGCAAAGAGTAGATTTGTGGTTCCCAGGGGCTGGGGGGTGTGGGAAATGAGGAGATGTTGGTCAAAGGTTACAAATTTCCAGTTAGAAGAGGAATCAATTCTGGGATCTACTGTACAGCATGGTGATTACAGCCGTCAATACTGTATTGAATACTTGAAAGTGGATGAGAGAGTAGATCTCAAATGTTCTCCCCATAACAACAACAAATGGTAATTCTGTGGGGTAAAGGGAGTGCTAACTAACTTCATTGTGGTGATCACTTTGCATGTCTAAAATCATCACATCGTATACCTTAAGCTTACTCAATGCTATGTGTCAATCACAGGTCAGTAAGTCCAGAAGAAAGATCAAGTCTATTTTGCCATAACATGAGCCTAAGCGACCCTGCTGCCTTGGGTTACTATTTGCTTGGAACATCTTTTTCGATCCTTTCACTTTCGATCTATTTGTGTCTTTGGTTCTAAAGTCGGTCTTTCATTTATTTATAATTGAGGTCATATTGGCGTATAACATAGTGTAAATTTCAGGTGCACATTGTTACACATCAGTGTCTGTGTAGACGGCATCATGTCCACCACTAGTCTAGCTTTTATCGGTCACCATACATGTGCGCCCCTTTACCCCTCTCACCCCAACCCCCTTCTCCTCTGGTGACCACTAATCTGTTCTCTTTATCTATGTGTCTCTTTGTTCATCTTCCACACATGAGTGAAATCATATGGTGTTTGTCTCTGTCTGGCTTATTTTGCTTAACATAATACCCTCAAGGTCCGTCCACGTGGTTGCAAATGGCAGGATTTCGTCTTTTTTATGGCTGAGTACTATTCCATTGTATACATACACCGCATCTTTATCCCTTCATCATTGAAGGCCCTTGGGCTGCTCCTGTCTCTGGTTACTCGGTTCTGCTCAGCTGGGTCTCGGGCTCCTCCAGTGGCTCTCCACAGGCTCGGGAGCTGCCGGCCCGGCACCACCTGCACTGCTGCTCCCGGGATGTCCTGGGGTGCTGGCTGCGCCGCTGCCAGCGGAGCTGGTTCACAGGTGTCACTGTCACTGTCGGCGGAGACGGCGGACTTACAGCCCCTGCTGCTGGTGGAGCTGGTGTGGGGTTGCCGCCACTGGGGGCTGGGTTTCCAGCTGTGCTGAAGTCCTTGTTGCTCCTGGGTGCGGATGCCGCCTTCCACCGCTGGGGGCGGCGAGGGGTCTGTTTCTCCAGTTCCCGCCCCTCCTGCGCGCGGGGTCAGGCCGCTGGGCGTTCCAGGCCGGGCCACAGCCGCAAGGGTCGCGCCGCCTCTCCTGGTCGCGCTGGGCGGGGCGCGGTCCCGCGGCAGGGCCGCCGCCAGTGGGCGCTCCCGCGGCCGCCCCGCCCCCCGAGCCCCGCCCGCCGGCCCTGCGCGCGGGTCCGCGCCCCCCGCTGCTGCAGGAGGGCCGGCTCCCTGGCTCCCGCCCGCCTGCCCGCGCGCTGCCCTTGGAGGTTCACCCGCGGGGTCCGTCGGCGTCCCCCGCGCGGTGTCGGACGCCTGCTGCTCCACGGGCGTCTGTTTACTTGTCACTTCGAGGGGAGGGACGGGCGACAACTGCCTCAACAGTGACTCTCTCGTCACTCCTAAACTGGGGCTCTGGGGGGCAGTATACCGTTGAATCACTTTCCCCATTCTGCCAACGTCTGTCTTCTGATTGGAGCGTTTAAATCGTTATTGTTGGAGGCCTCGCGCTCACGGGGTTACCTGTCCTTACAGGCTTCGTTCCGAAGACTTAACCCCTGAAAGCACTAACGTGTCTCCAACTGATGCCGGAGCCTGTCACTTACAGTCCTTGCCGCTTTCCCCGCAGCTGTCTACAGTATTTGAATTACTGTCTTCTTCGCATTTCTGGTTACTAGTCAACAACTGTTTAATTTCTATCCAAGGATGATTAAATCGATGTACACTGAAACAAGAAATATGCACTCACAATACTAAAGGATGACCTGGTCCGTGATACTTTGGTCGCTTCCTCTGCTTATTGGTTCGATAAGCCTCCTAGGTCTGGTACGCTGCTCGCTCACACCTACTACTCAACCCTCAACGATTTAGGTGCGGCTTTTCCTCTCTGGGCAGGAGCAGTAATTGCCCGTTTTTGCCATAAATCTAAAGCGTGTGGATGGTGGGAGAGAGAAACTGCCTTTTCCTCTGTGGGGCCAACCATCTGGAGACATTGGGACGAGACTTGTCTGCACAAAGAGAGAATGACATCAAACTACACCAAACATTTGGAAATTTCGGGGCGAGAGACTTGAGGACGTGATTCGAATCCTGAGGTCGCCTCCCCCTGATGCGGGGCAGGTGAGCCGAGGAGTAGAAAGAAAGGTTTCTTGGGGTCTCAAGGTCAGGCAGTAGTGCTCTTTTATTTAGAGAATAGTATGGAACAGCACGGGGACAGGACCCACGGGCAGTCAGAGCTGCTGCTGCAAACATGGGTGGAGAGTAAGGCTAAATTTAAGGCATAGGTATGTGAGTTATCTCTTTACAAGACAAAGGAAAGAATATGTAAAAAAAAGTTGTTAAAATGGTATCAGCGCTGGTAGGGTCTCGTTATTGGGTGGTCCTATAACTATTAGACAAGAATCAAACTGGATTAAGTAAATGGCAGAAGCCACCGCTTAAATATTATCTATAGCTAAAGACAAAGGAGGATGTTGGGGGGGGGTCAGTTACATGAGGCTACCAGACAGTAAACAACTTAAGTCCTTGCTGTCCCCATTAAGAGTTTCCAGAGATAAGGCCATCCCGCCTTCCTCCTGGTGCAGAGAGAGACACACACCCCCCCACACAGAGACTTCCTTCACAAATGCAAATGTCTCTCATCAAAGGGCAAGCAAATTCCCCTCCTCAGAGTCCACTTCTCATCTGCAGTTTTAAAAGTAACCAGCCTAAAGTCCTCATCACCCCAGTCCCTGCATGTCCTAGAACAGGAGCCAGTAAATTCCTAGCTTTTGCCCAAAATTTACACTTCTGTCCCTGACAAGGGAAACAGTCCCCACCAAGTCAGAAAGGAGCTTGGGAGTCCGTCACCCCTCCACATCCCATGGGGGTGGCCTCCCTCTCCCGTGGTGTGACAGCCTCTGTCTGAGCCTCCCGTCCTCCCTGGGGCTCACTTCCTCTGTGGACACCTCTGATCCTGAGACAACTCCTCTGCTTGTGGAGCCTCTACATCTCTAACGATCAGTCCCCCAGCTGTGGAGGGCGACAGTCTCACACACGTGGGAGGCATTCCGTCTGCTGCCTAGAACACACTATTTTAAAAATCACAGCACGCTTTTCATTTCCTGTAAGACCCTAAAACAAATGTGTAACTCTTGGATCCATTTACTCATATTCCTGTGAATTATTTTGTCTGCACTGTGAGACAAACACCCAGAGGGCAGGGGACCTCATCTTGTTTGCTCTGTGCTTGAATTCCCAGAGCCTGTGCAATAAATGAAATCAAGAAATTAAAAAAAAAGAAAAGAAAACAGCAAGTCTCCAGAGAATTCAACTGCCGTGTTGTCATGGGGTCTCCTTAGCAGGCAATGAGAGGAATTTGTCTGAACCCGTCCCCTCCAGCCCCACCCCAGGGCTCTCAGCGCCCATCAGTCAGGCCCCAGGCATCCCTGCCTGAGAACACAGATTGGTTAAAGGTGTTATAGTCCTGACTGTCAGTAAAGAGCCCAGAGGATACCCACCCTGTGCAATCTTCGTAACTCCGTTGGCATGATAACCCCTAGAAGCCAGTGCCAAGTTTCACTACAGAACAAGACTCGGGATTTTCAGGGACAGCTGGGACCTCCTCAAAAGTTAACTCACAGTTCCCCTCCTCCACTTCATTAGTGCAAATTAAAGAGCCCTAAGGGTCAGCCACAGAGCAGCAGGCAGATGGGGTCTGATGACACCTCTGTGCTGAGGTGCAGGCAGAGTCTCAGGGTCCCCCCCTCTAGAGGCTGGTCCCGGAAAGGTTTCCCGCTTAGGCTCAAGCCCAAACTTGGGCATCTGATCAGCATCCAGAGAGCTAAGTGGGAACTGGAGGAGGTGTTCTCTTCTCCCAAGCCACAAGATTCCCGGAGCTCCAAATAGCCAGCCGTTGCAGAGGCACTGTGGTGCCCTGGGCAGGGGAATGCACAGCATGCAGCACACCTGGCATGGAGCACAGCCACTGTGCGCTCCCTGCTGCCGGTGGGCGAAGAGGTGGAGGACTCTGGCCCAAGCGTCTGCTTCCCCATAATGCTCCCTGCGCTGCCTTATGGAAATTTCTTGTTCAGCACTCCCTCCTCCCCAACTAGGCTGACAGCCCTGGGGGTAGGCCCACTGGACCTGCTCACCATTGTGTTTCCTGGCAACTAGAGGGGCTCAATAAATACTCACTGAGGAAACAACAAATGACTCTCTCGTTTCCCCAGGGAAAGTCTGTGAGCTCCAAAATCCTTCCGAAATGTCCAGGGCTATTCCCTAATGTGCCTGAAATTCACTTTTCAGCTGTGGTTGACGTCACAGGAAACCCCCTGCCCTTGTGTGTGTGTCATAGCCATTGTCCTCTGTGTAAATGAGTGTCAACACATGCTCCACGGGATTCTGGGGCAATGTCCTTTGTAATCTGATCCTTCCCTATTATTTAAGGCCATTTTAAGCTACTGCCCTCCTTGCTGCCCAAGTGCCTGTCATAGTGACTGTTTTCTGTTCCTTGAATGGGCAATCATCTTCCCACCCAGGTCTCTTACCCATGCTTCCCCTTCTGCCTGGTGCACACTCTCCTCTCCCTCTACCCCTGGAGAGGAATGCCTCAGCTGAAGTGCCACCTTCTCTGTGAACTGCCAGCCTGCCCTACTCGCTGTGGGTTGGGCTGTCGGGCTCTCACAGCCAACGGCCTTCCCGTCCTCACTCCTCCCCCTCAACTAGTTCAGTTCTTCATCCCTTGCTTTCTCCCCTCACGGTAGTGACCAGAGAGCAGGTTCATATCAGTCCTGGTCACTGTGGTCTTCCCGGAGATGGACTCAGATGTTCCTGACACGTCTGACGAATGATGGTTGCTGGGGCTGGACTTCCTCCGAGCTGGAAGGAAGAGTTATCTCATGCACGGTCTTCAGTGCTGAGGCTGGTCACGCTTATCAAACTGACCAGCTAGTGTGGCCAGTTCTGACTTTACCCACTTGCCAAAGAGCAGATCAAGCATGGGGTTTCCTTCCTGTACTTACCATAAGACAGCCGCTTATCTCAGAAAAGAGGGGACCTCTTGAACAAAACGTTGACCGAAGATTTATGGAACCCTTCAACTTGATTCACTGCCCAATTCTTAGTGGGAATTTTATCTTATAAATATTTATATTTTATGATATAGCTAGTTTTTGCTGGAGACAGGAGATGCAGGGACCAGAATTTCACTTCTAAGAGCTCCTGGACGAAGGAGGGAGACAGACTAGTGCACACGGCGTTCAGATGCTGGAGGATGAATGCAGGGAAGACGCGGCAGACTCCTGAGAAGGGTATACCCCCTTCAGCTTAGAAAGATCCAAAAAGGAAATCCATTGACAAGAAATTTACCATGAGACTGAGGAATATCTGCCAGATTCATATATTTGGGATCAGACTGAAGACACACGGGAAGTTGCCCACACTCCCCAAGTCGAGGGCACGGTGCGGGGGCGGGAAGTGGGTACAGAGCACTTTCCCTGATGGAGGGATGGGGTCTGACCCGTCTGTTCATCTGCAGCTGGGAGCACAGGTTCTGGCACAAGCAGGGGCTGAGGAAGGTTTGGGGAGTGAAACGACTTGAGCTGATATTCGCTGATCATCCCCTGGGTTAAACCCAATGGAGATACCCAGAAATTCGTGGATTCTGCCTGAGAAAAAGCGAGCAGAGCTACAAGGCTGTGGTATAAAGGGACTTTGGTTGTTCTCATTGTTTCTCCCCTGGCCACACAGGGCTCCTCATGTAGCAGGTGCTCAGCAACTATCTGTGAGACGAATGAAAGAATAACGTCCATAGTCAAGAAAACATTTGAAACGGGGCTGGGGGAGGGGGTCCATCTCGACCAAGCAGCTACTCTGTGCCAGGTCTTTGCACACATCGTGTCTCTGATCTGTGTAACTCAGCCCCATTTTACAAAGGAGAAAACGAGGCCCAGACAGGCCATGTCACTCGTCCAAGGGCACAGGACCCTCCAGGTGAGGCTGCAATATGCAGCTGCACTGTGACCTTGGTCTCCTCCACCCCATCCCCCGGCTTAGCACCAACTCCCTTCTGTGACCCTAGCCTTGGTTCCTGACTGCTCTGGGCATCCAGAAACAGCAACAAAAGATCTTCCTCCTTCGTCCAGGGTGCTTTTCTTGGTTGAACGTCTGTCCCTCTGACAATTAGAGCTGTGCCAAGGAAATCCCACCTAGATTTCCCCCACATTCTGGGTCTTCCGCTCTCCCGGTAGGGTAGAGCTCAGAGGAAAGTCTTGGCTGGAACCTCAGTCCAGGCTGGCATTGCCCTGGCCAAGCCGGCTGCCCCAGCCCCTCCTGGTTCTCCTTCCAGCCCACTCTCCCCCCGGGCTAGAAAGATGGTTCTAAGGTGCCTGCCGTTCCCTTCACATTTTGGCCCCGTTCTGACCTCCCAGCCTGTCCTAACCCTGTCCCAGGCTCTTCCCCATACCTTTGCTCGTGCCAGTGCCTCTGCCTGCGATTCCCTCCCTGGCTGTGTGCCAGGGAGTGTTGTTCATGCTTCGAAGTTCAGCTCAGATGGTGCCTCCCCCGCTCCCTGCCTGCACTGCAGGGTCTCCCCGCAGGGTGCATGGATCATCCATTGTTTTCTTCAATGTGCACAGTCAGCCCCCAATCCTCGGGTTCTATGTCCACAGATTCAACCACTGTGGATGGAAAATATTCGAAGAAAATTCCCCAACTCTAAGCAATACAGTGAAGCAACTATTTACACAGCATTTTCATTGTACTAGTGATTACGAGTGACCAAGAGATTATTTCACGTACACGGGAGGATGTGTGCAGGTTACATGCAGACACTACGTCATTTTCTGTAAGGGACTTGAGCCTCTGTGAGTTTTGGTATCCGCGGGGGTCTTGGAACAGATCCCTGTGGATAGCGAGGGACGACTGTGTATTTATGAAATATTTTCTGCTCTATTTGATATTTACCATTCTAGGTGCTGGGAACACAGCATGCAACCGGCAAGAGGCCATCTCTGCCCTCAGGAGGTCTTGGAGGAGCCTGGTGGGAGACACAGCTACATAACCAGGAGACGGCAACTCCGGGTGATGAGGACTTCAGGGGAAGCTGGAAGTTGGAGAGGCAGCTACCTCATCAGGGGTGTGGGAGGCAGGGTGAGCTTCCTGGAGGAGGTGACTTGTGATCTGCAACTTGTTGACTGAGGCAGATGTGAGTGAGCCATGAGGGATATGGTGGGACCTGGGGTGAGAGAGAGGCCAGCACATTCAGAAAACCGGAAATGCCCCGTCTCATTTTAGCCTAGTGATACAAAAAGGGGGGCAGGTGTTGGAATTAGAGGAGACGTCTTCAGTTCTCGGCCCTAGGCGAGCCTGCCTCTTCCCCCGAATCCACCTGTGAGCCCTGCCCAATGCCTGGCAGGAGTTTGGGGGCCCTTGTTACTACTTGTCCACAGACAGCTCTCCTGGACCCAGGCCAAGGCTTCCTTGTCCAGCAGGGGGCCCACCTCGTCACCACCAGCAGTCGAACAGAGCAGGTGAGGGCAGGAGGGACCTTTAGGGCCCTTTGCCAAGTCAGTACGTGGTCGCGTCCCTGCCCCTGCAGGGTCAGCTCCAAACCCGGAGTCCAGCCTTCAGGCCCACGGCTGCTCTCTCCACACACCCAGTGCCCCAGCATGTGGACACGACCTGACCGTGCATTTTCTCACTCTGCTTTTGTTGACGTCAGCCCTGTGGCAGGAGCTCTCTTCCCCTGCGATCAGCTGAGAGAACTCCTCTTCATCCTTTTAGTCCCAGAGGAAACATTCCCTCCTCCGCGTTTCCCCCAGTGACCAGCAGACGTCTCCCTCACAGGCCTGCACGTTGGGCTGTGGCTGTGGGTCGAGGGTCTGGGACTGGGTCTACTGTATCTCTGTGTCCCCAGGGCCTGGACAGTGCTGGACACACAGTAGGGACTCAGCCTACGCCTCTTGTGTGGAGTCCAATGGCAGAGGCTCTCCTACTGCCCAGAGTCCAAACTCTCGAGCCTGGGGTTGAGTGTCCTGTAATAAATCTCAGACATATGGGTTTTCTGACAGCAAAGTGAGTGCACACCGTGTGTTCACGTGAATGCGACCAGCCGTCAGATCCTCTCTGGCAGGAAAGTGCTGTTTTTACTCCCAGTTTGCTGATGGGGAGGCTGAGGTCAGAGGTTTGTGTTAATGTTTTCTGCGGTCCAATGGCGTGTTAGCGATGGAGCTGAGGACCAAACCCTGGGGCCTAAAGACGACGTCGATTGGAAGGGACCATTGGGGCTGCAGAACAACAGCATCAGAGACACTTGGAGGAGAAAGGTGGGGCCATCCTTGGTGGGCAGCTGGGGGCTTGGCGCAGGGCCTGTAGCTGACTTGTGGGAGCCACACCGAGGCCAGCAGCACAGGATGCACAGGGACGGGACTCCCACCACCATCCCTGCCCCATGTGGAAACTATAGGCCAGAGACGGCACCAGGAAATGAGCACACAAAAGCAGATGCAAAGGGCCACGCACAACTCAGGCTATGGGGTTGGTGTTGAGCCATCTGCAGCCCAGACCCCAGAACTCATCCTAGGTCCATGGCAAATGTCCTCCAAGTCAGTGAGTTACCAACATCAGGCTGCCACAGCCCAGTCGTATCTACGAAAGAAAGTTCATGCCACCAAACATAGGTACAAACCTTAGAGCTTCTTGAGCCTTCTGGTCAATGCTATGTGCGGGTTCGAGGGTTCAGAGTTCCCCAGTGGAGAGACGTCGGAACCAGGGCTGATCCTGGCAGGTGACAGTCACCAGAGGGGAGTAAAAAAATGGAGACTATTTGTTTCTGTGACGGAGACCCACTTGAACTCTGTTCACTTGACTGGTCCTGGGGGCCTGGACTGCTCCTCCTGGAAGCCACTGACAATCCTGTCTGGCCCCAGATGGCAGAGGAGGACTTCCCTCGAGGAAAGCCCTTGAAACTGAAGGTCTCTAGATGTTCAGGACCTGGGTAGGCATCCTGCTTGGCCAAGTCTAAGAGTACCGCCATGGCTTTAAAAAGACCCATGGCTGCATTTATTGAGGGCTTATCAACCACCAGACCCACGTTCTCAATGCAGAAAGCATCCTTGGGAGGCAGGTGTTATACTTATTTCCATTTTACAAATAGGGAAACTGAGGTTGACAGGTTAGGTGGCGTATTTCAGGTGACAGTAAATGAGTAGGAGATCTGGGGCTCAGAATTCTGAGAGTTTTATAAAATCATGAAAGATAATCAAAACACAGATTGAGGGAACTCAGAGAACCCCTGACTGGGTAAATTCCAGAAAGCATATGCAGGTGCGCACACACGCGCGCACACACACACACACACACACACACACACACACACACACAGGTACATCCTAGTCAACCTGCAGAGAATCAAAGGAAAAGAGAAAAACCATAATGGCATTCAGAGGGAAAAGACCATTAAACACCACCACACGTGAAAGCTTCCCAACTGTGGGTGTGATGACTAGACGCCTCTCCGTCAGCACTGGCTTGTTTCTCCTTCTCCCTGCATCACCGTTTGGCAGATGCTGGACACAAGCAGGACATTACACGGGAGAAATGTTCTGGCCAGTGCAGGCCATGCAGGAAGGCAACAGCAAGGAGACAGGGGCGGGTATGGGTGGTGCCAGGTGAGAGTCGGGAGAGGGAGAGTGTTCTTTTCAGCCCTGTTGATGGTAGCGGGTCTCATGGTGCAGGAGTGTGTCGGGGTTATTTTAATCAAGCCCCTGTCAAGGTTGATGCTGACACACAGTCTGAGGCCCCTGCCCTGTGTTACCCTGCCTTCTGCTGATGTCCATCCCTTGAACGGACAAATGGGAAGCTGCTGTGCTCACTTTGGCAAAGTGTTGGGGAGGCACAGCTGGTCCAGTTCCAGCCTTTCATTGGAGGTTCCGTTCAGTGGCCTGTGCAGCTCACAGCCCAGCAGAGCTGAGCTCTGCCTCCTCCTCAGAACCCCCTGTGAGCCCTGCCCAAGGACCTGGGCAGCATTTCAGGGCTCCTCCTGCAACTTGTCCACGATGAACTCACCTGCTTCAAAGGCGAGGATCACCGTGTGAGGTGGGTGCTCATCTGGTCATCATCAACGGCCAAGCAGAGCAGGTGGGATGGGCGAGGGGCACTGTCTCTCCCCTCAAGTCATTGCAAGCTCCTGTCCTTGTCCCCTGTAGAATCTGGTGCAAATCCTTCATTCTGCCCTCTTAATACACATCAACTATCTTGGCAGGTAGAGTTGGGCAGCATTCATTTGTGTCCAGCTTCTGAGCAATTCTTCCTGCTGGCCCCTCTACCTGGAATGCCCCCGCCTCCTTTTATCTACAGGGACAGCTCCTCCATCAGATCAATTTCACATCAGATCAAACATTGCCCTCAATATCCTTCCCCCTGCCTCTTCCTGAATGCTGGACTGTGCTGCCAGATCATGGGTCCATCTGCCCACACATGAGGGACCCCAAGGCAACGGGCAGATCTGACTTACCTTTGAGTCCATGGTGCCTGGAGCCACACTGGACACACAGCAGGACCCAATATTTGTCAGTGGATCCGATTGATTGACAGAACCATTTCTATAGGGTAGTGCCCAAATTCCTCACCCTGTCAATCACGCCCTTGAATAATATTCCTCACTGCCTCCTATCCAGTGCTCAACTAGGAACTCTACTGGGCTCTTTTCCCTCACTGAATCTTCAGAGAAATCCTGGAAGCACCTGCCATCGCCATCTCCATTTTACCAACGAGGAGCCTGAGGATCGTAAGTGTCCACAACTTGCCGACCACATTGTCCACAGCAGTGGTGGAAATGGAGGTCTATCCAGAGCTTTTGGCCAGTGTGTTCAACTGCTACATTGGACCACATCCCTGCCCATGGGGTCCTCTAGGTCTTAGACCCTTTCACGGGCTGCATCCACCACATGCCCACCTCTGGCTGTAGTATTAATTGACCTAATCTGCCTTCTCCCCATGCAGAAATTCCTAAGTTCAGCGGAAGATGTGTCCTGGACTGGCCTTTGGAAACAGTACCCAAAGGGCATCTATCAGTGGAGAGGTGGCTCAGCCCCACCTTCATGTGAGTGTTTCTGTTGGAATACCTGAGCCCTAGCTAGTCTGTCTCATTGGATCTTGGAGACATCTTCCCATAGATTCTTGACTGCCTCAAGGTTCTAATTTTGGCCTGAACAAACAGCCTGTCATATTTCCTGTTGTCATGCTTAGTTGCAGATGTGTGTAAACCACAATTCAACAACATCAAACAAGAAGTTCTTTATTGTAGGAACTCACATTCCTTTAATACACTAAAGAGAACCTTGCCATTTAAGGAGGGGAAGAGGATGTGTGATGGGCAAGCGTATTAAGCTACAGAGCTCATCTGGGCATATCTGGAGTCTCTCGTGTCCTACAGAACATGCTTGCAGGATCACTGCCTGGAGGATGCAGTCCTAAGCCCTCAGCATATAAGTCAACGATCTCACGCTCTGGTCACCATCTGTCTTTGACCTTTCCTTCATGTCCACAGCTTTACCAGAACTTCACCCTAAGCCTCTTGGGCCATCTTGAGCACATCTGCTTTCCTTCATCCCCTCTGCTTCTCCCTCAGGTCTCAGGAAAATGGCTCTATATCCTGTGTTTAGTCTTCCTCTCATCGACCCATGCTCTAGTCAAGCCCACGTTGCCATCTTTAAAAATATGTCTGATATGGCTTTAGAAATCATCCAGCTTCTCAATGACACATGGACAAGTCCAGACTCTTTCAGATGGCACCTTTCAATGCCCATGCAGCGGGTACCATTGATCTTCACGTTCTCGTCTCCTACACTCCCAAGTGCTCCCTCCACCTCCTTGCCACAGCTATGTGCCAGATGACTCGTCTTTTTGGACCTTGTCTTCCAGCTTATCTTCCTGCTTTTGCTCCTGCTGTGTCACCCGTCTCGAACACATTTTATTGGTTTGGTGAACTGCAATATGTGCGTCGAGCCCAAGATGCTGTGCCTGCCAGAGGAATCCATCCTATGCCCAGCCCGAG
This sequence comes from Equus quagga, assembly GCF_021613505.1. Lineage (NCBI taxonomy): Eukaryota > Metazoa > Chordata > Mammalia > Perissodactyla > Equidae > Equus > Equus quagga. Next base: position 5,870 of record NW_025793822.1, on the reverse strand, counting down.
TTAACCCGACTCCCTTAATATCCCAGCCACGCACTCTGTGGAGGTTTGTGGTTGTGTTTATTAAGATCTTCCTTTGTCTGAACACATTTTATCCACCAGATGAGCTGCTGCTTTAGGGCAGAGAAGGTGTCCTACACATCTACGTGTCTCCAGTACCCCTGCAAGGCTTGAACATGACAGGTGCACAACAAACTCTTTTGGAATGAATGGATGAGTGTTGTAAACATTTTAAGAAGTGTTTAGGAAAGAGGGCATGGGATCGTTTGACAGACTTAGCCCCTATTATACGCCAGACACTCAAATGTCCTCAAACTGAATCTCAGAGATCCAGAGATGTGAAGTCACTTGTCCTCTTGGGCCTCATTTATTTCATTTATGAGGCAAGAAGTTGCACCAGCAGATTGTCCTAGGACAGTGGTGCTCAAAAGGAGGTGATTTTCCTCACTAGAAATACTTGGCATGGTCTGGAATATTTTTGGCCGTCACAACAGAGAATGGGTACTCCTGGCATCTAGTGGGGAGACACCAGGAACGCTGCTCAATATCCCACTATGCACAGGACAGCCCCTCACAACAAATAAGGATATGGTGCCAAATGTCAATAGCCCCCTAGTGTAGAAACCCTGCTGTAAGATATGGCTAAGATTTTTTATTTCTTGGGATTTCTCCATATCCCTAAGACTGGCCCCTCAGCTGTGGCCTGATCCTCTTCTGGGACCTTGTCAGCAACAACCCCAGCTGAGCCTGGCTGAGAGTGCCTTGCGCCAGCACTGTGGTTAAGGGACGTGGCTGATGTTGGTGTGTTTTCACAGCAGCTGGCCTCATGCTGAATCTTATTGCCAGGATTGTGTCTACATGAGGAAGGCTGGCTCCTGGTCCTCTGATGCATGCTGTGTATATCGGTGCTGTAGTTGGATCTACGAGAAGCCACGGGTCTGCTGAGCCTGCTCCCTTTCCTCTGTCTCCAGGCTCAGGAGAGATTGTCTTGATGTGTGACCCCATAACAATGCCCTGACTTCTCTGCAGAAAGGACGTCTCCTGCAGGCCCCAGTCCTCGTGGGAGCATCTTCCTCCTCTCTTGCCTCTGCTTCTCAGTTCTGCAGAGGAACGTGTAAAGTGACACCATGATGAAACAATGTGCAAAATATATCATGTAGGACTTTCTAAGACCAGTAATTCAATTTTTCAAAAGAAGAAGAAATGACATGAATAATGGAGAATATAGGATTGTTGGGAAATAAAAGTCTAAAGACATAACTAAATTAACATGTGTACTCTGTTTGGATTCTGATTTGAAAAAGTCATTTTTGAGGAAATCACAATATTTGACTATCTGAGGAAATATTAAGGCATTTAAATTTGTTTGTTAGATGTGCTAGAGGCATGATGGGTATAGCTATATCTATAGATACCTATAAGTATACAGATATAGCATTATATGTTAGCAATACATTTCAAGTAATAATGTGTAAAGTTATGTACTTTGTGGGATTTTCTTTAAAATAATAAACCAAATAAGTGCTAAGTTTGTATATAAGAAACTCAATTGGTCAAATTTTTTTTTTAAATTTTTCTCCCCAAAGCCCCCCAGTACATAGTTATATATTCTTCATTGTGGGTCCTTCTAGTTGTGGCATGCGGGACGCCGCCCCAGCGTGGCTCGATGAGCAGCGCCATGTCCGTGCCCAGGACTCAAACCAACGAAACACTGGGCCGCCTGCAGCGGAGCGCGTGAACCCAACCACTCGGCCACGGGGCCAGCCCCTCAATTGGTCAAATTTTTATAAGTATTGGAGCTGAGACATAAGAATTCATTACATATTTCTTCTACTTTGTGTGTAGAGGAGCATTCTACAATAAAAACTTAAATTAGGGGCTGGCCCTGTGGCCGAGTGGTTAAGTTCGTGTGCTTCCGCAGCAGGCGGCCGTTTTGTTGGTTCGAATCCTGGGCGCGGACATGGCGCTGCTCATCAAACCATGCTGAGGCAGTGTCCCACATGCCACAACTAGAAGGGCCCACAATGAAGAATATACAACTATGTACCAGGGGGCTTTGGGGAGAAAAAGGAAAAAGTAAACTAAAATCTTTAAAAAAAACCAAAAAACTTAAATTAATCAGGAATTCATTATAACTCATATAAAGATAGACATGATTTAAAAAGAAACTCAGCAAACTTGTAGAAAAAGGGACGTACCTTCACCAAAAAGAGGTATCTACACAGAATCCTACTGAACACTGCGGTGTTGAGAACATTCCATTTTAGCTCAGGAACAACATGTGGGTTTCCACCGTTGTGACTTCTCTTCAACATTATACTGGGGTTCTAGAAGACACAGTAAAAGAAAAGAAAACAAAAACCCACCAAAGAAACAAAAGTATTAAAATTTGGAAAGGAAGATACAAAACCATCATTTTTTACAGGTGACAATATTGTGTTCACAGAGACACTAAAGCTTCTACGCACACCTTTAGAGTTTATATGTGTCTACCAAGTTTTCTGCATTTGCCATCAGTATAGAGATTAATCATAGTTTTATAAACCAAGAGCAAACTGATAGACAAAGAAGTATTTAGAAAAGATCACATTTACTGCTGCACAAAAACATTTAGTGACTTTAATAACTGCAGATGTTTCAGTGTCTTACAGTGAAGGATTGAAAAGCTATGTGTGAAGATATATAAGTGTGGACTAGGTTGCAGGCACTATCTTCCTCTTCTCACATCCTCACACTTGTCTGGATTCAGTTATTCATCATCTGCCTTCTCCCCTCCGTGGTCATATGCACGAGAGCAGGTGTCACGTCTGCCCTGGTCACTGGCGCGTCCCCAGTGAGGGGCTCAGGGGCAGGTCCAGATGCCTGGTACACATCTGTGGCGTGCACGGCAGCTGGGGCCTGACTTCGTCTGAGGTGGAGGTAAGAGTCATGTCGTGCAGAGTCTCTAGGTGCTGAGGCTGGTCATGCTTATCACACTAACCAGCTAGTGCGGCTGTTCTGACCGCTCCACGTTATCAAAGAGCAGATCAAGACGTGAGGGCTCCTTCCTCTTACGTCAGGCAAACACTAATCTCAGAAAGAGGGAATCTCTTCAGCAAGACGCTGACCAAGGAGTGGAAGAGCTCTTCATCTGGACTTAACCTTCCATTCTTTGGTTGGAAATGTATCCTGAAAATATTTATGGCACTTTTTTGTTGTTGTTGTTGTTGTTGTTAAAGATTGACACCTGAGCTGACAACTGTTACCAATCTTTTTTGTTTTTTTTCCTTGCTTTTTCTGCCCAAATCCCCCCGTTCATAGTTGTATATTTTAGTTGTGGGTCCTTCTAGTTGTGGCATGTGGGATGCCACCTCAGCATGGCCTGATGAGCGGTGCCATGTCTGCGCCCAGAATCTGAACCAGCGAAACCCTGTGCCGCCAAAGTGGAGCACAACAGCACTTCTACTCTATGCCAAAGAGGAAAGACAACTGGGACCTGCATTCCACCTCTATTGGCTCCTGGACAAGGGAGAGTCGAGTGCACCGGTTGTCCAGATACTGGGAGGTAAATGCAACCAAGGTGCAACCGACTCCTGGGGTGGTTACAGCCTCTTTCTCTTCCTTGAAACCCTTCGAGGTAAACAGATCTAAAAAGGAAATCCACCTACAATGAAATGGCCATAAAAACTAAAGAGTGTGTGCCAGATTTCATATATTTGAAATCAATTGAAGGAACAAGGAAAGTTGCCACACACTCCCTAACTCAAGGGTGTGAGCAGTGGGGGGATTGGGTGGAGAACATTACTTTGAGGGAGCAGTGGGGTCTGACCCATCTCCTAGTCTGCAGTCATGAGCACAGGTTCTGGCACACAGCAGGGGCTGACGAATGTTTAGGGAATGAAACGACTTGAATTAATATTTATTGATCATCCCCTCAGTCAAATACAATGTAAAGACCCAGAGATGCACGAGTCTTGCTTGGCAGAAAAGCTGAGCAAAGCTACAAGGCTGTGGTTCAGAGGAGCTTTGTTTCTTCATCCTTGTTTCTCAATGGCCACACGCTGCTGCTCACGCAGTAGGTACCTCCTTACCAACTTGCATCATGGACACATCTGAGCTGATGCTCAGGGCAGCTCCAGGAAGAGCAGGAAAGGAGAGTTGGGGTCAGCACCTGCCCTGGTTCCCATGGAGGCACTGGGGATCCTAAACCCTCTTGACTCATCTTGCCTAGGGGTTTGCCTGGGGAGATGCAGAGCAAGAGGGGGCACTTATTTTAAAAACGTGTGTACACTCCAGAATATATAAAGGACTCTTACAACTCAAGAAGAAGACAAACAACCCAATTTAAAAAGTGGGCAAAGAGTTGGATCAACGTTTCTCCAAAGCAGACATACGAAGGATCATGAAAAGATGCTCAGCACCATTAGTCATCAGGAAAGTGCAAATGAAAACCACAGTGAGTCACCACTTCACACCCACCAGGATGGTGTAATGAAAATGGAAAGAAAAGTTGGTGAGGATTGGAGAAAGTGGATCCTTGTACGTAGTAGTGGGATGTAAAATTGTTCAGCATTCAGGAAAACAGTTTGACAGTTCCTCAAAAGGTTAAACATAGAGTTAGCAAGGGACCCGGCAACTCCACTTTTAGGTATATAATCCAAAAGACTGACAACAGAGACTCAAATAAACCCGAGACCGGCACGTTCACAGCAGCGTTGTGTTCAGTAGCCAAAAGGCCACACTGAGAAACAACCCAAATGTCCATCAAAGGTTGACAAAGTGTGGCAGATCCACACCGCAGAATATGCATCAACCTGGTAAATGGATGAAGTTGTGATGCATGCTACAATGGGGACGAATCTGGAAAACGCTATGAGACAGAAGTCAGACACAGCAGGCCACATCACGGCATGATTCCATCTACGTGAATGTCCAGACTGGGTGAATGCAGAGAGGAAGACAGCAGATTAGCGGTTCCACAGGTTCGAAGTAGAGGGAGTGGAGGTGACTGCTTACTGGGAACAGGGGCTCGTTTTGAGGTGACGGAAAAGTTCCGGAAGTTGATAGACGTGATGTTGGACAACACTGAACGTACCAAATGCCACCAAACTTGTTCACTTTAAAGTGGTTAATTTTATGTTCTATTAATTTCGCCTCAGTTAAAAAAATTATATGTTTAAGAGGGAAATATTTGAATCAATTTGTGTCCCAGAGAGAGTACAGAACAGGGCAGAGAGGGCAGCCAGGCCCCCAGATGCAGGGGTCTCGGCTGGGAAATGGGAGCCACAGCAGTGTGGGGACTCAGGGGCATTGAAACGGGTGGGCAGGGGATTCAGAACAACGTTGCGGGATCGCCGTGTGACGGGGACCAGGGAAGAAGGGCTCCGTCTGGCGTGAGATGGTGACTCTATAGCAGTTTCTTGGTGCCTCTTTTGTGAAGTACGAATTTGGCAGGCAACGACAGCAACAATAATCATAAGCATCATCTGCCCACCACTTTTCTAACTGTATCTCCTACTTCCTATCAGCCAAGCCTCGCAACAACCCTGGGAGATAGGGACACAAATCATCCTGTTTCACCAAAGAGAAACGAGGCTCAATGAAGAGAGTGGACCCAGGAATTGAAGCCAGGTGCACTTGACTCCCCAGTCTCTGCCCTTTGCGGTCCTCTGGGCTGCGAGTGGCATGCAGAGAAGGGAGCAGCGGTTCCACTTGAAGGTTGTACCTACAGGGTGGTTGGGCCTCACAAGTCAGGCAGAAACCAACATGATGTGACGGCAAGAAGGGCAGAGAGAAGAGACTGTCAAAAGCTTGGAAGCAGGACTGGTGGCTAGCAAGAATTCAAGGTCTTATCACAGGCCTGGCCTGTCTGGTTCTGTGCTAAGCAGCTGACA
>NW_025793821.1:4127-6598 GCF_021613505.1 Equus quagga | reverse complement strand
GAAGTAATTGAGCAAGAGAAGATATGTGGATGAAGCTGTGGCAGCATCTTGCCACCATGAGGGGAGAATCTGTCTGAGGTTCAAGCCGGCACAGAAGAAGCTGAGCCCGGAGATGAAGAGGGAGAAACTGGGTTCTGGTGACATAGCTTGAGGTTCATTCAAGCCTTATGTGGAGTCGGCCCTACCCCTGGAGTTTTCACATATGTGAGACAATAAATACCCTCTTTGTTTAAACCAGTCAGTCTTGGGTTCCTGTAACATGAAACTAAAACTGTCTGCAGTGGAGTGTATTTTCCAAAGATGGTTGCATCAATATACTTATCCCATTTCACATGTTGTGCTTGCAATGTGGCCAATACTCCTCCCACTAAGAAACATACTGTTTTTCCACAGTGGCTGCACCAGTTTACATTCCCACCAACAGTATATAAGTTTTCTCTTTTCTCCAAATCCTCTCCAACACGTGTTATTTCTTGACTTTTTGATAATAGCCATTCTAACAGGTGTGAGGTGATATTTCATTGTGGTTTTGATTTGCATTTCCCTGATGATTAGTGATGTTGACCACCTTTTCACATACCTGTTGGCCATTTATATGTCTTCTTTGGAATAAAGTTTCAGTTCTTGAAACAGAAATTTGTGAACTGGGATTTGTACTTGCTGTATCCTTAATAAAGTTTGGTTGGTTGTTTTAGGGACAATGCAGGGATATAAGGACTAGTCAGGGGGAAAGTTCGAGATCCTATACAGCCAGCTGGTAGTAAACTGTTGTGGAACTATGATCCCAGACTCTGCACTTAAGAACAAGACTTTGCTATTTGTAACACCTGCATTGCACGAAGGAAGGAAAGAAGGGAGAACTCACCCGACAGAGATTAGGACCACCAAGCTCCAATTCCTCAATCCATCCAAATAGAGACTTCCTTTTATCTCCGAGTAAAACCTCAGGTTCTCCTCCAAACACGCCCTTGAGATGCAGTGGAGGAGGCCATGTGACACAGGTAGGGAAGAGAAGACACTGTAACGACACTCTGCAGGGGACACATCTTGTAGTCAAAAGTTAGCCAACTTCAAAAAGGCTATTTGGTTACAAAACTCTATAGATAAATGATCTCATTTCTTTTAAAAAATCGCAAGGAAAAAGGGTAAGGAAAATCCTATAGATTAAAACAGACAAGAAATATTGCAACCAGTTGGAAAGTAGAGATCTTGTTCGAATACTGATTTGAACAAACTGGAAAAGAACAAGACAATTGAGGAAGTGCGCACTCTGGACGTTTGATTAGACTAAGCGAGTTTTGTTAATTATTTTACATGTGAGAATGGCATTGCGGGTATGTTTTTAAAATAATTCGTATTTTTTAGAACTTCATTCTAAAGTATTTATATGAAAAGATATAATCTCTGGGCTGTGCTTCCAGACACTAGAGGGCAGGCGGGTGGAGGCAGGGACAGAGGAGGCCAGACTGCGCGAGGCTTCGGGAGTGCTGTAGGCTGCTGAGGGGGTCTGTGTTCACTACACTGTTCTCTCCCCTCTGTTTATGTTTCAAAATTTCCAAGGTAAAAAGTCTTGTTTTTTAAAAAAGACTTTTTGAAAGAGTAATAATAACATTTATTTAAAGGAAGTCACAGTGTCCAATAAAGTATTTAGAGTCCTTGTAAAAGCCTTACAGTATTAGTGCGGGTGAGTGAAACATTAAAGATGGTTTTGCTGATTGGGGTTTGCCTGCAAGGTACTGCCCAGTGCTTTATTACGGAGGAGCTGCTTTCCTCACCATATTCTCCACTCTCGGGATAGATGAATCCACATGTTCCTACCTGTGCGTTCACTCAGCTGTGAATATGCCTTTCCAGGGATGGCTGCTGTTCATCATCACTGTAGGATAGAGGAGGTGAGTGAGAGGAAGGAGATCTTCCTGGTCGGCAGCAGCAAACCACCACTGCAAGCAAGGTAAAGACTGCCAGGAAACTTGCAGGCAGGGTTGGCTCTGAGGTCTCCCAGGTCACATAGTTGGTCCAGGTGTTATTTATCCTATATCTCCATGTGGTCCTCCAAGAATACCCCGTGGGCATCTCTTAGTTATGGATGCTACTTCTTTTTCCAGGCAAAAGCCACTAAAGAGCAGTGAGAACATAGGGGTTGCCTTTCAGCAAATCGTGGTCCTAAATGGTATCTGTGATTTGCAGAGTTCCTAGGCCAGCCCAGATTCAAGGAATAGGGAAGTAGAATTTACCTCTTGATAGAGGAAGGGTGTGTGTGTGTCCAGGGAGGGAAGGAATTGATGAAAGCCATGTTTGGAGACAATTTACCACAGTCACTTCTCTCCCACATGTAAAATACGCTCGCACCTTCCCCCAAAGTCTAATTCCATTAAGGCATTGGTTTGAAGTCCAGGATACTAACATCTAAATCGGGTCCAGCTATGAAGGAGGCTCCTCAGCTCAGCTCTTCAGATGCAGAGGGCTGCGGA
>NW_025793821.1:1588-3881 GCF_021613505.1 Equus quagga | reverse complement strand
TACAAGGAATTGGCTCACGCGATTATGGCAGCTGAGAAGTCCCACAACCTGCCGTCTGAGCTGGAGACCCAGGAAAGCCGGTGTGCAATTCAGTTAGAGTCCCAGCGCCTGAGACCCCGGGGAGCCACGTGTAACTCCTAGTCTAGGGGCAGAGATGAGATAGCGGTCCCGGCAGCTCAAGCGGTGAGGCAGGAAAAAATGGGTGAATTCTTCCTCCCTCTGCTTTTTGTTCTATTCAGGCCCTCAAAGCACTGGATGATGATGCCCACCCACAATGGGAGTCCACCAGTTCAAACGCTAATCTCATCCAGACACAGCCAGAAAAGCCGTTTGATCTCTGCACCCTGTGGCGAGTCAAGATGACACACAAAATTAACCATCACACATGGTATGAGTGTACCACAGTTCATTTAATCATTCATCTATTGAAAGACACTTGGGTACTTTCTAGTTTTTGGCTATTGTGAATAAAACTGCTATGAAGACTTATGGACACGTTTTTGTGTGAAAATAAATTGTCGTTTTTCTGGGATAAATCCTCATGTATGAAATTGTTGGGTCACATGTTAAGTCCATTTTGGGTTTAAAAGGAACTGCCCAACTATTTTTCTGAGCAGCTGTGCCATTTTACATTCTCACCAGCACTGTTTGAGTGATCTGGTTTCTCTGCCTCTCACCAGAACTTGGTGTTATCACTATTTTCTGTTTTAGCTGTTCTTAATATTTTGACAATCAAAATTCCCTCACAAATTTCCAGAATGTTCCTTAAGTGGAACTTTGCTCCATTGAGAATAGCTGGATTGCTGCTTCTCAGACTAGACTGCACATTGGGACTGCCTGGGGAACCCGCCTGGGTCCCTCTACTAGAGATTCTAGTTTAATTGGTCTGGGATGTCACCTGCCATCAGAAATTTTAAAGTTCCCCAAGTGATTTCAATGTACAAACTCATGAAACACTGATGGTATTCTCATGACTCAGTCATTTTAGTCCTAAGCTTTCAAGATCCTGTGAATGAGATAAATGCAAGATTTGAGATAATTTTCTCTTGAATAAAGTAAGATTTAAAAGCCACTGCTGCAGTTTCCCTGCAGAATGCCAGCAGAGCTCAAAATGGGAAGTAAAAGTAACTGTGGCCAACAAGCCATGCAACAAGAAGAAACTTTTTACAGACATAAAAGACTAAAACCCAAACAAAATTGTATGAAAACAAACCACAAATGCCTGGCACACATTTCAGTTCATAGAATTATGGTTAAGCAGTAGAAAGAGAATGGGTTTTGGGGTTGGAAGTCCTGTCTAGAGTTCTGTTTTTTCCACTTAAAAACTGCGGAGTCTCTGATGAGTTGTTTGGCCTCTCGGAACTTTAGTTTGCTCGTCCCCGAGATCTGCAATGATGGACACTTTAGAGGCTTTTTGCAAAGAGGAAATATGTTGATATGTGCTGTATCTGTCATTATAACACACTGCAATTATGACATGATTATTATTGACAATAAAATTAGAAATATTTGCCATTTGGGCAGCATCCCACTCACCCCAACCAATATTTAATGAACGTCTTTTATGTAGTATTTGCTATACATTAACAATTTTACTTTTATAACTTCTTAGTTTTTAAATTTTTACTGTGAAAATCTCAAACATACACAAAAGTAGAAATAATGTAATTTGATGCTTCTCAAGCTTCAGCGTCCCTGTGATTCCTCGCAGAGCTCGTTAAGCTGCAGATGCCAACTTGGGCCTGCGCTGGGGCCTGAGACGGAACTGCTCAGAAGCTTCCATGACACTCCCGTTGCTGGTCTGCTGACCACAAATACCATACATTCGAGCTGCTCTAACAACATGCCATCAAGGGGGCGGCTTCCACAGCAGACATTTCCTCCTCACCATTCCGGAGGCAGAGAAGTCTGAGACCCGGGTACCCGCGCGGTCCAGTTCTGGTGAAGGCCCCCTGCCTGGCTTGCCAACGGCTGCCTTCTCTGTCTCCTCGCAGGGCACGGCAGAGAGGGGAAGCGGCTGCACCCACTCCTGCTCTGTTAGGGCCCTAATCCCATCACGGGGCTCCACCCTCCTGACCTCCTCGCAACCTGATCAGTTCCCCAGCCTCCACCTCCCAACACCTTCACTCTGCCAAGCCAGGCCTTCAGCACAAGAGCACAGAGGGACACAGATACGCAGTCCCTAACGCGAGCATCGGGAGCTTCCCAGGCCGGCCCTCAACTTCGGCCTTTGCTAGCTCATGGCCCGTTTTCTTTCCACCTTCTCCTCATGCATCTCCCCAACCCCCACCCC
>NW_025793821.1:0-1488 GCF_021613505.1 Equus quagga | reverse complement strand
TAGATTAGTTTGAAATAAATCTCAGATATCCTATTATTACACCTATTTGTCAACATGCATCTCTTTTAAAAGAGATATTGAGGTACTTCCTCAGGAAAAAATAAAACCAAAGACCAACAGTGGCACCCCCCAAATTTAACAGTGATTCCTTATCATCCAATATCCAGTCAGCATTCACATTTCTCTGAATGCTTTTTATTGTGGTGTGTTTGTCTCTTTAGTCTCTTTTAGTGTGAAGGTTCCTCGTCTAGCTTTCTCTTTTCCTGCCCATTTAAAAAAAAAACAAAAACACAAAAACACTAAGGTGTTTGCCCTGTAGAGACTTCCACACTCTGGTTTTGCTGCTCACATCCTCATGAGGTCTCTTTCTTTCCTGTATTTCCTGAAAATTGGTAGTTGGATCCAAAGTCTTAATTGGATTCAGGTTTGATTTTTTGGTAAGGCTGTTTAAAGACGGTGCCATGCACTTCATCAGGAGGTACATAAGCTCTGGTTGTCTTTCTGTCCATAACTTTTTAAAAGGAGTCTCTCCAAACAATGGGACCTACGATTGGGGTATGCTGCCACCAGGTGGTAACAGCACGCCTAGCCACAGGTCCAAGCAGTAAAACAAGAGAAACACTTTTCCTGTAGGATCTCAGGCAGGTTCCTCATCGAACCTACATTAAATCCCCATGATTCATAACTGTGATTACTTCAAAGCTACTTTTTTTTTTTTGAGGAAGATTGGCCCTGAGCTAACATCTGAGCCAATCTTCATCTATTTTATGTGGGATGCCTCCACAGCATGGCTTGGTAAGCAGAGCTGATCTGAACCTGCAAACCCCAGGTTGCCGAAGCAGAGCACATGAACTTAACCACTACTCCATGGGGCCGGCTCCCAAAGCTACTTTTAAAACAAACTAATGCTATGTCTTTTTTTTTTTTTTGAGGAAGATTAGCCCTGAGCTAACATCTGCTGCCAATCCTCCTCTTTTTGCTGAGGAAGACTGGCCCTGAGCTAACATCCGTGCCCATCTTCCTCTACTTTATACGTGGGACGCCTACCACAGCATGGCTTGCCAAGCTGTACCATGTCCGCACCCAGGATCCAAACTGGCAAACCCCGGGCCACTGAAGTGGAATGTGCGAACTTAACCGCTGTACCACTGGGCTGGTCCAATGCTGTGTCTCTATAGCAAACAATAATAGCTACAATTTATTGAACCCAAGAACCTTATATCCATGGTCTCGTTCAGTTCTCACAGCACCCAGGAATATTAAAGCACTGGGTCCGTGGTAACACAGTGGGGAGGCTGGCATTTGATGTCTGCACTTGTTCTCTTCACCATTTCTGCGCCTCCCTACCTTCCCCTGTGGTCTGTACTGGCATCACCTGCACTTCTGTCCTCCCCCTCCCCCAGCTTACAGCCCTGCTGATTTTGTTCCTGCACCCCTCCATCCTCCCGTCCTTTGTCCACCCGTCCCTGCCCCGGGACACTGGCTTCT
>NW_025793820.1:0-11600 GCF_021613505.1 Equus quagga | reverse complement strand
CTATTTCACAGAATTTGCTGATTTTTTGAGATCTAGTTGTCTGGTTAAGAACTTAATTTTCCATATCATTTGGTTCCTCCTCCCCAATTATATGTGCTTATGATGATTTTTACAAAACAAGATAATTCGGTAGATCTATTTTAAATATTTGTGCTGTCATGGTATTAGAGATATTTAAAGTAAAATTCTGGCTGAGAGGATTTATAAATTCAAGGCTAGCCTGAATTTTAAGTCAATAAAGTGGTATACACTCTTGTTATTAATTCATTTATTCACTCACTTAAGAATCATTTATTGAATTTCCTTTAAAGGATAAGTTCAGGAGTAGGGGCTCAAGAATCAAAGATAAAAAGACAAAATCGTTACTTTGAGAGACTTTCCCCAGAAAAGAAATTGAAATTCTTTTTTTGTGGCGATCATTTTCAGTTGATCATGTGAAAGCCAACTCATTCCAAAATCTTAAAAATGATGAAGGAAGGAAGAAAGAAAGGAAATAAGTGTAATTGAGGTAGAGAGGAAGAAAGCAAGATCAGCTCCAGGGCCAATGCATTTGGTTAGACAAAGTTTACTCTGTAGAAGCATGCTCAGCTAAGAGAGCAATTGTGCACTGAAATCCAGTTCATGCTCCATATGTAGAGCTCTACACTTTGGTGCAGGATTGCTTCTCCTGCAAGGAATACTTTTTTCTAGTTTTCAAAAGGCTCTAAATGGGCTAGTGGTGACCATGATCAGCTCTTACATTTGATAACACTGATAGTAATATTTATAGCTTTAACATGTGTCAGGCATCATGCGTTGTGCTTAATATCTCATTTTTCTTGCCTGAGCAACCCAATGAGGGAAAAACTGTTATTATCTCCATTTTACGGATGAGGAAACAGTGGCTTAGAGAGGATGTAACTTGCCTAAGGATACCTAGCTAGTAGAGCCAGGATTTGAAGATGGGCTTTTGTCTTCAGAACTCACTGATTTTAACCATCATGCTGAAGTGTAATATACACAAACATGCACACATACACATACGAACTTGAATTTGATAATCATTTGCAGCTAAGGAGTTTTTATCATTTGCAGTTAAAGAGCTAAACATCTATAGACTAGCAGAGGATTCAAATGGCCAGGAATCTTTTGTTTAGAACTCAGTAATACTGAACAGGGATAAATTGCTATTATGGGATCCTTGCTTACACTGCTCTATTAATTTAATAGCAGACTCTGACTCTATTACAGTAAATAACATATTCATTAAAATATTTAGACACTCACGAATGAAGAGAAGAGGCATTAGAAATGCACTCTGCCAGCATAACTAACAAAGCAGTGAAATCACTACACTGGAATTCTGGGGAGGTGATCTGCATGCTTTCACTCTCTGACTCTGTTTTGTGCTTGGCATTCAAGCCTGCCATACATACCACAGAGGTTAAGTAAAGAGAACTATTTATTTGGGAGGGAGAAATCAGCAGCCTCTCAATGGAATCAAGTGATTAAGAAGTAATGTAAGCCTTCATGAAGAAAAAGTTTGTTCTGGATTGGTTTAGGCTAATCCACCACAGGGAAGTATTGAACAGTCCTGCATTTTTGTGGCATGAGAAAGACACTTGCATTCTGAGCAGGGAACTGAAAATGTAAATGTTTTATGAATGTCAGGTAAGGCCTGATGGGTTCTGCAGACAATTTTGTTTGAGCTTCTAATTTCATAGGCTTAAGATCATCTGCTCTAGTGAAGGGTAGCTCTTGTGTGTTCCTGACATCAGAATTTCAGGCATTTATACTGGTAAATTAAAATATACAACAAGGGGTAATTTTAGGAAATAAAACATTATCTTTAGCTAATATTTAATCACACTTGGAGATCTTTGAGCAGGAGCTGTTATGTTACTGTGGCTCTGAGTACACAATGAGTTATATGCAGCAGATAATACTGAGGTCATTGTATTGATGTGGGCTATAAGAACCCGGGTGATCATACTGGTAATGGAGAGGAGAAGACAGATGGGAGAGAAATAACATCTCATATTGATAGGGCTTGACTACTCCTAATTGAATATAAGAGGCAGCAGAGAGGAAAGAGTCGGACTTTTACTGCTACATCCACTCATTTAAGGAGTAGCTATTTAGCACCTCTTAAGTCTCAGGCACAGGGCAGGGTTGAGGACAGAATAATGAAAAACTAAGACTCTTTCTCATGTGACGATGGGAATCTAGGTAGAGTACCCAGGACTCTATGAAGGAGACATTTGAATCATGTAAACAAAGGCTTGCTTGCTTCTCTGAGTAAGTAATACATGAACTGAGCTCTTAAACATGAGACAGGGTTAACCTAGTGAAGAAGGGAAGAAGATCGTTTTAGGCTGGGAGAAGGCCCTGTATCAGGAGAGAGGATGACACCTATGAGGAATCAAGTGGCCAGCGTGGAAAATGACAGCAGAGTACAGACATGGTGGGAAGAAATGAGGTAGAAGAAGTAGATAGAGGCTCATGGCAGTCATTAATACTCAAATATATCCCAGTTCTCCAACTTAGTATGTGTAATTTTGCATTTTCCTGCTTTCCTGAAATGAAGTGTGATAACTACTTCATAAATCAGAATAGTACAAGACAAGACTGAGAAATGCTTTGGAAGAAAATTTAAAAGTCAGCCTTGTGGCAAGGAGCAAATCAAGCCATTACACCCATAGTTAAAACTTCAAGATGGATTAAAATTCCTCTGAGTAGAAGTTCAACTGACAGTGTGACCCCCAGCAAATCCTTCCAACTGGAAGCTCACATTCTTCTACTTCCCATTGGGATTGTTTATTGTTTATCCTGTCCCAGTCTTGCTCTTGCATTTTGGGTGTGTGTGGGTCAAATAACTTATCTTTTCAGTTCATAGGCCTTTGGACCAAAAGGTCTCATGTCCAAACACAGTGAGAGACTACTAGACAAGGGTCAAAGATATTGGAGTTTGAGCTAGACGCAGTGATTGTATGAGACTCAGGTTGTCTTCTCTGAGAAGAAGGCTGATACAGTTGTAGGAAAGAGGATGAATGGAACGTTTGGTTTGTGGACTGTAGTAATTGCTAGTGCTGTCCATCAGACATTTCCAGTTATCCCAGTCACATGGTATGATCGTATTTCTTTACCTCATGAAGTTAGGTCTGACCATGTGATGTACATGGCTTAATGAAATAGGAGTGATCTGCTATACTCTTCCTTTGAATCAACCAGCACAGCTTCAGATGGTTATTGATCCATCAGCTTGGGTTCTTCAGAATGGATTATGTGGAGCCTCAGCCAGCCCACAATGGACGTGTAGTATGAGGGAGAAATAAGTCATTTTTTAGTTCAAGCCTCAGAGGAGATTGGTGGGATGTTTGTTACTGCAGATTATCTAGATTACCTATTATCTACTACCTAGATTATCCTGACTGATACAGGGCTACATTATGCAGAACATTTTAATCAACATTGATTATTTTTATCTTTATCCTAAGAGCAAGGGAAAATTATTAAAGAATTTTAGATAGGGTAATCAATATTATTACTGTCATACTATTAGCCAGCTCATCCTTGGTGAGATCAAATTTATGCATGACCTCTATACCTGATGCTCTGGACAATTTATATATCAGCTCACTGAAAAAGCCCCAGGTGACTGAGAAAAGATATCCAGAAAATTGATTTGATGTCTTTTCTCCTAATTATTAAAATTATTCTCCACAGTGTCTGTCCTCAGAAGAATATTCATATTGAATGTAGATACCCTCACATGGTGCCCATTCTAAGAGGTTCATCTGTGTACCTATTCCTTAGACGTCCAATTTTCCAAACTTGTCCTTTTCAAATGTGTAACCTTCCAATCATACCATGAACCATTACTCATGGACTAGCGACATTCCATTTACACTGGCAATGAGGTAACCATTGTGTTTAAGCAGTGCAAGTTTGATATTCAATCTCACAATTCTACCTTTGTGGGATCTCCAATGGTACCAAGTACTATATTAGTCATGGTGCTGTCGGGAAAGTATAAACCACTCTATATATTTCAAGCAGAAAGGGAATAAATGCAGGAAATGATCAGAAAGGTGTTGGGAGAGCTAAAGTAACAAATGGGAGAAGGATGTTATTACCAAATATCAAGAAGCTGCGACTGCCCTAGGTAGGAAAACATGAGAGCAACTTCCAGAAAAATTGCCACCAATGATGCTACTTGAAAACATACTATTGCTGTTGAGCAGGGATAGAAAAGTCTGCCCTACGACTGAACTTCCTGAAGCTTCCACTGACACAGCTGGAGCCTGTTATCGTGTGCTGCTGTACACTGCAGCTGCTGTTTCAATGGTCCCCAGAATCAGAACAAAATGGCGCCTCCGTTTCCATCACCTTCTATTCTCCTTTCAGCGCCTCTCATTTAGAGAATCCAACAAATAACCAGATGGCAAGGGAGTCTGGTATGTTGTTTGTGGGTATTCAGCACTGGTGGTTCAAAAGCATATAGAAGAGAGAATGTAAAATTAAAAGCCGATGGGCACTATGTGGCAGAAAGGTGTACGGATCACATGTCAATTTGGTAGAGATCACTATTCTCTTAATTTTCCTCCTACCTTATTAACCAATCTTCCCTAGTTCTCTTTGCTAGTTTCTTCTCATCATCCTGACCTCCACATATTGTAGTGTGCTAAGGCTCAGACCTTAGATTTGTATTTTTGTATTTATACACTTATCTCAAAGGTATCCTCTTCAATTTCATGGTATTATCTGTAGACTGACCTTGTACGTATCTTCAAACATTACCTTACCAGAGAAGTCTTTCTTGATTATTGCAATATGAAAATGGATTGGATTGATTCCAGAGTGACTACAACTTGAGATAGGAAGTTACTGATGCATGATGGTAGCTGAGACTAGGGTGGTGGTAGCATTGATAGTGAAGGGAAGACAGTATATGTTTTCAAGAGGTTTTTATAAGGTCATTTGGTGGTCAGTTGAATGGAGGTGGCAAGGAAGAGTTCAATGTTAAGGATGCTGCCTAGGTTTCTGGCTTGTGCAACTGGATTAATGATGGTGCTACTCCCTGAGAAAAAGGAATAGAAGAGGAACCAATTTTAAGG
Source organism: Equus quagga (assembly GCF_021613505.1). NCBI lineage: Eukaryota > Metazoa > Chordata > Mammalia > Perissodactyla > Equidae > Equus > Equus quagga. The sequence goes on along the minus strand of NW_025793820.1, from coordinate 6,504 downwards.
GAAAAATCATTAATTTAGTTTTGAATGTTTAATTTTACCTATGTTCATCCAGACCCAACGTTTATAACTGTGGAAAAGTTACCTGAATAATTCAAATCCCTAGATTGATCTCAAAACACTGATGATGAAGAAGCTATTTAAATTGCTGGTCTCTAGGGTTAGAGTGTGCATAATTACTAGAGGTATCTGCCTTACCCTCATTCATAGGAACTACTTTTGTTCTCAGTAACTCATGGCCCCTTCTCTCAAAGATTGTTGTAAGAAAGTAGCTAAAACAAATCTCTTATACTATACTGTGAATTTGAATCTATGAAGCATTATCAGCCTCATTTCTGACTGCATAATAAAAATCTCTACCCCTGTTCCCACTCCAAGAGATTTCAAGCAAGGGAACAGATAGGCAGCATTACTGCAGGAATAGAAACCCATCTGTTATATACAATATTATATTGATTGAATGATAATCTAAATCTATTTTTTAAATTTATGACAAACTCTGGGTTCATTTCGATAATGTCAGAGAGATGAGTAGATGAAGCATTTTTAGCCTCAGTTTCAGTTGCTAAATAAATGGATCCTCAGCCCCAAGAACTTCAAGCCAGAATAAGCAGGTAGGTAAAACCGTTGTAGGAATAAAGAGCTATCTACTATCCATGAGATTATATCGATCTTCACGGTAATTTAAATCTACTTTTTTATACACAAGATAAACCCTACGTTTATTTTAATAATCTCAGCTATGTAACTGGCTGGTTGCCTTGGAGATATATTATGACTTCTTCTGTAGGCATGTCAAGAAAAAAATTGCTTAGCGATAAAAATTTGAAAAGGATGAGGACTGATGTAGTAACCCTTTTATGATAAATCTACCTTTGCAATGTCTTTCTGAAGTGAGAAGTTGCATGCCAAAAGAGGTGTTTACGCTGGATATGAAAACTACCACTCTATTTGAAATAGCAGAGTAGAGAAAATTGAGTTATTTAAATGTTAATTATGTCTGAACTAAACAAGTGTTCACATGACAAAAAGCAAGGAAGGTTCTTTTTTTCCCCCACTTTAAGCCAGAGTATTTACTTATGTATTCAAGAGGTATTTATTTTGCCCCCACCTATTTGACAATTTGGGGGCTGATGCTGTGTGAAGTACTGAACGTGAATATACTATATTTGCTGCACTTGAGAGCCTTTTAATTTATTACATGATGGAATATACTTTTGCAACTTTGATATATATTGGAATACATATCAAGGGAGTCACCGTCTTGTGGGAATTGAGAAGAGAGAGATTACTTCCAACTGGGATGAGATGGTGGGGAAAATCCAGGTGGATTCTTAGAGAAGGTGGCACTGGGGCTGGGCTTTGAAGAGCAGACAATACCATAGTCAAGCAGTAAGGGAAAACGCACGGGACTTCTGATGAAAGTCATATAGACAAAGGCATACAAGCAGAAAATCATTGCACACGTATAGAGTTATACAAATAGCTCAGTTTGGCCAGACCATGGAGCACATTAAGAAGAATGCAGGAGAACGACAGCAAAGAGAGCTCAGGGTAGAATGATGTTACCTTACATTGTAGTTTAGACTCTTGGGCTTAATTTTTAAGAAGCTTGGAATTTGGGAATTTAGAGAGCTGGTTATAATTCAGGCCTACTGTTAACTATTTGTGGGCAAGAGGGTAAGACCTCATTCTTTTGAGATGTCAGATTATTTATCTACAAAATGTAGAAGCTCATCTAAGTCTCTGAAGTTGCTTCCAATTCTAGGATTCCTTCACACATTCAAAGTTAGATTTGACATTTTCCCCCGCTTCTAACACGAAATTTATTACTAGTTTTATTCTGCAGGCTTTCCTCCAAAATATGTCTTTAGTCCATCGTTCATTCTCATCCTACTAACATTGCCCTGTTACAGAAGTTAGATTATTTTGCTTTGGCCCCAACCTGTTTATTCACTATCATTGGCCATCAGGACTCATGCCCCAAATACAAGAGTAACAGATCTGGAATTTACCTAAACCCGCCATGCATATCCATGCTTTTGCAGCATTCCTCTTCTTCCTTCTACTCAGAACCCCCTTTCTGCCAGTCTCCTTCTATACTTAAGGAAGTCGTTATCTATCTTCAGATTTCAGTTCAAATTTCTCTGGAGTCTTCCCTCAACCCTTGTCTTTTTTTTTGGTATTCCAAGAACACTTTATTTTAAGACTACCTTTAGGTTTGCTTTATAGATGTTGTGTTTTCTGCTAAATTATAAATTGTCCATATATTTATCCCTCAGAGCACCCAGTTCAGTGATGTGCATGAAGGAGGTGCTTGAGCCAATGCTTGAATGAATAAATAAATGGCAAATAATAAGGACAGTCGACAGTGAAGCTTTACAACCATGACAGAGAATTGGCTCATAGTATATGACAAGTTGTCCTTTTTTAAGGCTGAACAATATTCCATTGCATGTATTTATTACAGTTTCTTTATCTGTTCATCTGTCTGTGAACATTGAGATTGTTTCCACCTTTTGGGTATTTTGAATAATGCTCCAATGAACATGGGAGTGCAAATGTATCTTCAAGATCCTCTTTTGAATTTTTTCGGATAAAAATACCCAGAAGAGGAATTACTGGAACATCTGGTAGTTCTATTTTTAATTTTTTGAGGAATTTTCCTACTATTTTCCATAATGGCTTCACCATTTTACAGTCCCACCAACAGTGTAAAGGGTTCCAATTTCTCCATGTACATGTCAACACTTTTTACTTTTTGTTTTGTTGATAATGGCCATCCTAATAGGTGGGAAATGATATTGCATTGTGGTTTTGATTTGCATCTCCCTGATGAACAGTGATCTTGAGCATTTTTTCATCTTTTGGCCATATATATATCTTCTGGCCATATATATCTTCTTTGGTGAAATGTCTATTGAAGTCCTTAGGTCAATTTTTTTTTTTAATGAGGCTATTTGTTTTTTGCTATTGAGTTGTAGGAGTTCCTTCTATACTTTTCAAATTAACCCTTATCAGATATATGGTTTGCAAATATTTTCTCCCATTCCTTAGGTTGCCTTTTCACTCTGTTGATTGTTTCTTTTGTTGCAGGAACATGTCCGTTTGTTATAATCCCACTTATTTATTTTTGCTTTTGTTACCTGTGCTTTTGGTGTCATAGCAAATAAATTAGACCAAGGCTATGAAGGTTTTCCCTTGAGTTTTCTTCTGGGAGTTTTATAGTTTCAGATCTTACATGTCTTTAATCTATTTTGAATTAATTTTTGTGTATGGTGTAAGATAAGTATCCAATTTCATTCCTTTGCATGTGGATATCTAGTTTTTCTAACATAATTTGTTGAAAAGATCATCTTGTCCCCATTGTGTATTTCTGGCACCATTGTTGAAGATCATTTGACCTTATCTGTGTGAGTTTGTTTTGGGGCTCTCTATTCCATTCCATTGGTCTATGTGTCTGTCTTTATGCCAATAACTTACTGTTTTGATTACCATAGTTTTGTAATATGTTTTGAAGTCAGGATGTGTGAGGCCTCCAGCTTTGTCCTTCTTTCTCGAGATTGTTTTGGCCATTTGGTGGCCTTTGTGGTTCCGTATGAATTTTAGAATTTTTTTCTCTCTCTGCAAAAAATGCCATTGGGATGTTGATTGGGACTTCACTGAATCTGTAGATTGCTTTGAATAGTATGGATATTTTAACAATATTACATCTTCCAATCCATGAACACTGGATATCTTTTCATTTATTTGTGTTTTCTTTAATTTTTTTTGGCAATGTTTTGTAGTTTTTGGTGTATAAGTCTTCCACTTCCTTGGTTAAGTTTATTCCTAACTATCTCATTTTCTTTTTGGATACTATGGTAAGTGGAATTGTTTTCTTAATTTGCTTTTTAAATTGTTACTTCTTAGTGTATAGAAATGAAGCAGGTTTTTGTATGCTTATTTTATATCCTGCAACTTTACTGAATTCATTTATTAGTTCTGACAGTTTTTGTGTAGAACCTTTAGGGTTTTCTATGTATAAGATCATGTTGTTGTGAACAGACACAATTTTACTTTTTCTTCTCATATTTGGATTCCTTTTATTTGTTTTTTCTTGCCTAATTGCTCTAGCTAGGACTTCTAGTACTATGTTGAAATGGTGAGAGTGAGTATCCTTGTTTTATTCCTGATCTTAGAGAAAAAGCTTTCAGCTTTTTACCATTGAGTATGATGTTAGGTGTGGGCTTGTCATATATGGCCTCTATTATGTTGAGCATGCTTGAGCCCTCTTAAGGACTTCTTACACATGACTGGAGAGAATTTGAAGTGCAGGTGGCATGAGGTGGGGGGAATAAGCAAACAAAATCTAGGCAATAATATCTCTTAACCTCCTTACCACAAAATGGTGTGACCTAGATTTAACTCGTTTGTATAAATACAACATGCAGCCAAGAATAAGGTGAGATTCAGATCAAATGTAGAACAGGTAACAGATAAAAGAGAAGGGTCAATGATAATCCCTGAAACACTGGGGGGAATATACTTGCATGTTCTTTGTCATTCAGTGGATATGTAATGCGTAGGTAATTTCAATGACTACAAGGAAAATATAGACAAATAGGAATTCTAAGTCAGGGATCTTGGCGGCAAATTCTCATATATGTTCCTCCTGGGCATGTGTTCCGGGCTGAATTGTGTATCTCAAAAAGATATGTTGAGGTTCTAACTCCCAGTACCCAGGAATGTGAGCTTCTTTGGAAACAGAGCCTTTGCAGATGTAATTAATTAATATGATGTCATACAGGAGGATGGTGGGCCCTTAATCCAATATGGCTGATGATCTTATAAGAAGAGGAGGAGAGACATAAAGACAGAGACACACACGGAGAAGTTGATCATGTGATGATGGAGGCAGAGATTGGAGTGATGTATTTAAAAGTCATCGGATGTCAAAGATTGCCAGCAATACTAGAACCTAAGATAAGAGTATGGAACAGCTTCTCTCTTAGACCTTTCAGAGAAAACATGCCCGTGCTGACACCTTGTTTTTGGACTTCAAGCCTCTAGAATGCTGAGATAATAAATTTATATTGTCTTATGCTTTCCCAGTTAGTGCTTGTTACAGCAGCCTTAGGAAATGAATATAGAATGGCTGACTGTTCATGGGGCAAAGAAGATATGAAGCAGTTTAGAGAGGAGAAGTTAGTCAAGAAATGCCATGGAGAAAATTCACAGAGAACTGGTCACAGACTATTGTCAAGTTAGTTGAATACTACACCGTTAGGCCAATCACTGCAGAATACAGTACATTTTGCTCTGTGGGCTGCTGAACACAAACCAGCTTGTAAAGTCCTCAGTCACTCTCAAATGTACAGTAATGGAGGCAAAAGGCAACATATTATTTACTCAAAAAAACACTCTCTTAAAATTGAACAATGGAAGAGTTAAATAATAACTTACATGTTACTGCCTCCCATTCTTCTGCTTGATTTCTCTTTCTTATGTGTCTATAATATTAAGAGCCTCATGGACACCATTGATGGTGCTAATATGGCTCAAGGAAAAATGCCCAACTATGAAATAGGAAGGAAAAAATTTAAAAGCATTGATATAAAATAAGCCCCACTGTAATATATCTGAGTTTCAATGATTACCAAATCTATATTCAAGACTCTGATTATGTAGTCCAAAACCAAATGGAAGAAAAATTGAATATACCACAAACCATAGGAATATTTTTTCCCTGCAATGGCAAGTATCTGATAGCATCTGTTGTATTTTTCATTAAGTTGGAGTCACGGAATCAAGTCCTAAAAAGTAAATTCAAACCTGAAATTTCTGTGTATAACAGGACTGCTTATAAAACTGTGCATACACACCCATATATTTATATACGAAGCAGCCTGCATGGTGCAACACATTTCTATATATATATGTGTAGAACTAATACATAATAGTAATAATAATATAATATATATTATATTATTATGCTTAATGCTGACCATACTTTTTGGTCAGATTTTGCAGCATCTCCCAGATCTGTGTGAAATTTGTTCAGATTAAAGCTCCCGGCTGTCCTTCTTGGTCCTGCCTTGTGAGTTTCTCCTTGTGAATGCACAGGTAAGTGCTTAGATAAAGATTCAATGTGACTCCTGTGCAGATTTCTAAGTTCTTTCTCTCTGTATCTCCATTCCTCTGCTATCCTGTTCTTCAAACTTTAGCAGTCTCACCCATTCTGAACTTTGAGCACTGTCTCCTCAACTTGAGACCACCATACTTTCCTTAGTATACCCTGCATATGTCTTGGTCAAGAAATTGTCTTCAGGCATAAAGTTTAGGCAATCTGAAATCTCCACTAGCTTTGTTTTTGCAGGGGTCACGGTTCTGCCCTATCTCTTGTCTAAAAGACTGAAAATTGTCATTTCATATACTTTATCCAGGTTTCTGGTTATTTATGGTGAAAGATCAAATCCTCCCCCCATTATTCTTTTTGTTCTCAGGAGCAGAATTCTATAAACTACT